>NC_067138.1:46568877-46786377 GCF_903995435.1 Acomys russatus | reverse complement strand
TTACCCCCCACTCTACACACCTACACCCTATAACACATGCACACACATCCTACACACATACACCCTACACATACACACACTCTACACACATATGCACTACACACATACATCCTACACATACACACACCCTACACACACACACACACACACACACACACACACACACACTCCTAGAGGTTGAAAAACCAAGAGAGAGTGAAATATCTCATGAGAGAATATTGATTATTTTTAATGGTCCAATTTAGCCTCTCACTTTGATTTTTATGTCTTTTTTCTTTTAAGTAGATATTTTAGACATATATTTTATTCACATTATAAAGCACCAAGAAGTATACCCTATGAAAGCAAAATTTTGCGAATTTAGAAAATATGAACAAATATTATTGTTAGAACTACATAGTCTTATAATTTGGACTTTTTGGAAATTTATTTGATACTACCTGTTAGATGTCATTCCTCAAATTCCCAACAACTATTATGCAAACAAAGAGGTAAAGAAAGCAGTCCTTTGCTACTAAGGGATCCTTTCTGAGACCTTAGACAAAGAAGATTCGTAGAACTTTGTAGATGAGATACAAAGACTAAGAACAGGAAATGGCCATGTGTTTAATTGAATAAACAAGTACATGACTCTAAATATATTCTATGCCAGTGGGTCAGTGAGTGCAGGAGGATGGAATCATCCTGAAAGTGCCAAGGTGTCATATTAAAGGGCAGAGAAAGGGGTGGGAAAAGAGAATACAAATATGTGAAAAAAAAACAAGATGGCATATGGGTATTAAAAAATTCAGGAGTTGCTGAAGAAAGGACAAGAGAAACATGAACTAAATATTTCTGTTTCCAAATTCTATGGACATACCCCAGGATTTTGTTTTCCAATCCATTAGCTTTTATATTCACTACAACATGTAGAAATGACATCTTTGCTACAGAGAGAGAGAAATTCTTTGCTCTGGAGGCATTGGAGCATTGCCATTCATTTATGTACCGTATCTATGTATTGTTGTAGATATTAATTTATCACCGTCTTCCATCCTTCCAATAACTCTATAAGCTGATTCATTGCCTTTATGTCATAAAAGATGCAGCTCAGAGATGAAAACTGCTTTTCTCAAAAATATGTAGATAATGAGGTAGAAGTTTTTTTTAGCAATTTACTTTTAATTTTTATTAAAAACATTTATATATATTTTGATCATGTCCTCTTTCCCATGCCATCTTCTGCCAGCTCTTTATTACCTGTCTATGTACCCATTTCATGTTCATTTTCTCTCTCTCTCAAAAAAAAAAAAATTCAAACAAACCCAAAGGTCAAAGCAAAAAGCAAAGAAAGCAAACTAAAAAAACAGTAAGACAAAACCAAACCAAAACAAAAACATAAACAACAACAACAAAAAAACCCCCAAAGCAAAACAAAAAGCGCGCGCGCACACACATACACACACACACACACGCACACACTCACACTCACACACACGCACAAATGAAAAAATATAGAACCTGTTACAATTTTTATTTTGTTATTGTTGTTTTGTTTTTGTCTAACTACTCCTGGGAATGGGGTCCGCCCTGGAATGTTATTGATATTCCTAGTTAGAAAAATTGATTTTTCCTTTTGCAGCAGCTATGAATTGCAAATAGCTTTTTGGTTAAGGGACGGGACTTTATGTCCACTTCCCCTTCTCAGTGTGTAGGTTTTTGTCTTGTGTAGGTCTTGTGCATGTTGTCACAGTCTGTAAATCCACACATAGCAGTGTGTGAACACTGGACGTTACCCACCTCATGCTTTCGCAGTGGCACACATACCTTCCACCCTCCAGGAGACTTCTGCAAGGATGAACACTATTAGCTATCATCACCTTAATGAACTACAAAGATTGTAGACTTTTAATTGAAAATTAGTATTTGTTCTAGGATTCTTTTTTTATTTGTGTGTGTGTCCAAAAAGACTGTATTCTTTTCAACAGGATACTCAATGCAGCAAGCTGGAATCAGCTGGAAAACACACTAAATTGAGATTTCTTAGTTGTTTCCAAAGTTCCTGTTGTGGTATGTCTGGTGATGAAAGGGTGTGTGTGTATGTGTGTGTGTGTGTGTGTGCGCGCGCACGTGCACACATGCATGCGTGCACACTCGTGCTCTCAAAGCATCATGGTATTAATGCTTTTGTTTTAGAAATTTGAAAAATAAAGACAAGAGAGGATGCAAATGTTCAAGTTTTTGGCTTGAACATTTAGAATAATCAAAGTGTTGTTGCTTATTTTTAGCTTTAGAAGTAATGAATTTGTTGTATTTACTTAATAACCATTTAGAAGAACAAGATAGATAAAGAATTATCTGTTATAATAGATATGCAAACTTAAGAGTTGTTAGAGCACTGTGCAATGCAGTACATCTATATCGAAAGCGGTTACTAATTAAGATAGTGCAGGGAGATCTGAAGAGAACCAAAATTGATCTCTGGAGCACGCCAACATTAAGAGTTTGAGATGGGTAGGGTAGAATAAGCAGACTTTGGAAAGAAGAGCCTCTGAAATAAGAGAAAATTGAATTAATTATCCCTAACACCTATTTGTTCTGATGTGATATCGGAGATTGTTTTGACAACTTCGCTGAGTGGAAATATTAGTAGAACATGGTAAAAAGCAGGATACCGGTTAAGTGGTCCTCAGTAATCCCGATGGTCTCACATGGTGGTTAGGGAAACAACAGCACATTTCAGTGATGATGGGCTTAAGTAAAAGAGTGACATCTGATAGTACAAGAGAAACAAGTGTGGCTGGAATGATGCTCTTGAGACGGTGAGAGGGAGCTGGTACACAAGCAGGGAATGCTGGCCTTGATTTGGTCTCACCAAGCTGAGAGGAAAGTTTGTGTGTCAGGAGCAAGGGGCCTTTGGAAGGTGACTAGTTATCTTAAATTTATATCTACAGAAACTAAGGTTAAGGGATGTGATGCATCTTAACATTGTGGCTGAGAGAAAGAAAAAGCTCATGCAAAAATGCATCTGTTCCTTTCAACAAAATAGATGAGTTAAGCTAATAATATTAAGGCTCAAACTAGGGAGAAAATCAAATTTTTACTTTCACAATTATAATACCTGTATGACACAGCTCCCCTTTCTTTGATGGGCAGTACTATTTGTTAAAGATGATGTCTTTTTTAATACTGTGTGTTACTGGTGTCTTTGTCAAAACTCAGGTGTCTATATGTATGTGTATTTATGTCTGGGTCTTCAATTCAGTTCCATTGATTAATACGTCTGTTTTTATGCAGATACCATGCTGGCTTTATTGCAGCTTTGTAGTAAAACTTGAAGTTGGAAATAGTGATAACTCCAACAATTCTTCCATCATTCAGGATTGTTTTAGCTATTCTACTCTCTCTCTCTCTCTCTCTGTGTGTGTGTGTGTGTGTCTGTGTGTCTATGTGTATTTGTTTACATATGAACCTGAAAATTGTCCATTTAAGATCTGAGAATTGTGGTGAATTTTGACAGAGATTTCATTGGATCTATAGATTGCTAATAATAGAATGGCCATTTTTTTCTTCATTAATCCTACTGAACAATGAGCACAGGAGATCTTTCCATCTACTGAGGTCTTCTTCAATTTCAGTCTTCAGTGACTTGAAGATTTTCTCACACCATCCTTTTACTTGCTTGGTTAAAGTTACCTCAAGATAGTTTATATTATTTAAGGCTATCATAAGTAACGTTGATTCCATGATTTCTTTATCAGCTCATTTTTTTAAATAAAGGAAAGCTACTTTTTTTTTTTTTAGTTAATTTTGTATTCAGCCACTTTGATGAAAATATTTTATCATATGTAGGAGTTTCCTGATATAATTTTTTTGGTCACTTGTATATACTATCACATCATCTAAAAATAAAGATACATTTACTTTACTTCTTCTTTTCCAAATTATATCTTCTTGATAGCCTTCAGTTTTCTTATTGCTCTAGTAAGACTCCAACTAGTGTATTGAATATATATCATTGTTCCTGATTTTAGTGGAATTGTTTTGAGTTTCTGTCCAGTTAAGTCAATGTTGTCTATTGACTTGCTATTATGTTGAGGTGTGTCCTTTGTATCCCTAATCTCTCCAAGGACTTTTATGATGAAAGGATGTTAAATTTTGTCAAAAGACCTTTGTGTATCTAAGGAGATAATCATGTGGTTTTTGTCTTTCAGTTTATTTATATGGAGGATTACATTTAATGATTCACATATGTTGAACCACCCTTATATCTCTGGGATGAAGCCTACTGGATGACGGTGGATGTTCTGTTTGATTTGTTCCTGGATTTAGTGTTCCTGGATTAGTAAGTAATTTATTGAGAATTTTTGCATCTATGTTCATTGATTTGTAGTTTTCTCTCTTGAGTTTTTATGTTGTTTGGGTATCAGGGTAACTGTGGCCTCATAAAATGAATTGGGCAATGTTCCTCTTGTTTCTGAGGAGTATTGCTGTTAATTTCTTTTTAAAGTCTGCTAGAATTGTGTGTAAAAACTATCTGGCCTTGCCCTGAGGGTCTTTTTTTTCTTTTCTCCAATTGGGAGACTTTTAAAGGCTGCTTCTATTTCACTAGGAGATAGAGGCCTATTTATATTAGTTAACTGATCTTGATTTCACCTTGGCAAGTAGTATCTATGGAAAAAATGTTCACTTCTTTCAGATTTTTCAAGACAAAGTTTCTCTGTGTAGCCTTTGGCTATTCTGGAACTCACTCTGTAGACTAGGCTAGACTCAAAGTCATAGAGCTCCATCTGCCTCTGCCTACTTGAGTGATTTCTAATTTTTTAAATTATAATATTATCTTTCTAATGTTAGATTATTTGAGTAGGATTTTGTCAATATTATTGATTTTATCTAAGAACCAACTTTTGTTTCCTTGATTCTTTGTTTTGTTTATTGTTGATGTTTCTTAAAATTGATTTCTTCCCCAAGTTTGATTATTTTTTGCTATCTAGTGTTTTTGGGTGTGATTTATTCATTTTGTCCTAGAGCTTTCTGTATTTTTTAAAGTAATAGTATGAGAACGCCCCCCGTTTAAAAAACATACATACTTGGTGTTATGAACTTATCATTTCGAACAGCTTTCCCCGTGTCCCATAAGTTGGATTTATTGTGTATTCATTTTCATTCAATTCTAGAAATTTCAGTTTTTTCTTAATTTTTGTCTTGACTCATTTACCATTAATTAGAGAGCAGTTCAATTTCCATGACTGTTAAAGCTTTATGTGTTTCTATTGTCGTTGCTTTCCAGTTTTAACCCATGGTGGTCTGGTAGAATACAGGAATTACTTGTATATGTTGAGACTTGCAATGTGTCTAAGTGTGTGGTCAATTTTGTGGAAAATTCCCTGAGATACTGAGAAGAAGGTATATTCTTATGTGGATAGGTGAAGCTTTCTGTAATATCTGTTAGATTCGTTTGGTGTATAATGTTAGCTCCAGCATTTTTCTTTGTATTTTTTGTCAGGCTGATCTGTGTATTGGTTCATGTGAGGTATTGAAGTCTCCTAGTATCAATGTGTGAAGGTCAATATCTGATTTAAAGTGTAGTAGTATTTCTTTTACAAACATATTTGCCCTTGTGTTTTAGGCATAGGTGTTAAGAACTAAACTGTCATCTTGGTGGTTTTTTCTTTGATTTGGTGTCCTTTTTCTATCTCTTTTGATTAGTTTTGGTTTTCAGTCTATAGTTATCAAAATGGCTATACCAGCTTGCTTCTTAGGTCCGTTTGCTTTGAATATCTTTTTTCAACCCTTTACCCTTTTTATTATTAATTTATTCTTGTTACATCTCAATGGTTGTCCCATCTCTTGTATCCTCCCATTCTTCCCTCCCTCCCATTTTCTCCTTATTCCCCTCCCCTATGACTGTTCCTGAGGGGGATTTCCTCTCCCTGTATATGCTCATAGGGTATCAAGTCTCTTCTTGGTAACCTGCTGTCCTTCCATTTGAGTCTTTCTGCTTCTGGGTTAATTCACTCATTATGATCTTTTCTTGCTCAATCCATTTGTCCACAAATTTTGGGAATTCCTTGTTTTTAATAGCTGAGTAGTATTCCATAGTGTATATGTACCACAGTTTCTTAATCCATTCTTCTACTGAGGGACTCTTAGGCTGTTTTCATGTTCTGGCTATTATGAATAAGGCTGCTATGAACATGGTTGAGCAAATTTTCTTGTTGTGTGCTGGAGCATCTTCTCGGTATATTACAAGGAGTGGAATAGCTGGGTCTTGAGGAAGCCATATTCCCAGTTTCTGAGATAGCACCAGATAGATTTCCAAAATGGCTGTACTAGTTTGCATTCCCACCAGCAATGAAGGAGTGTTCCTCTCTCTCCACATCCTCGCCAGCATGTGGTGTCGAACGCTCGACTAGAATTCATATTTTTAAGTGGTTTTCACCTTTGAAGAATATGTTGTAGAGAATATCTTTTGTATTGTACGGATGCAACATCTGTCACTAACGGCCTATAGATGCACTAGGAAATAGGAGGTGGGTCATCTAGCAGGAAGCAAGGATTCTGGTATAGTCCCAGATGTGGGACATTTACTGGGAAGACATGAAAGAGGACAGATACATGGTACCTGAGCAGAGGTAAACAGTCATGTGGCAGAAGTAAGTATAGAATATATAGGCTATTTTAAGTTATGATATAGTCAGAGAAGAGCTGAGCTATATGGTCTAAGTTTTTGTAAATATATTTTGAGCCTTATGAGTCTTTATTCCACGAGCTTAAGGCCATGAGGAAAAACCATTGGAACAATATTTATCTCCTATAATAGAAGAAAAATGTTCCTATTTCCTTGTTGGTGGTTCCCCTTTGATAGACAATGCTTACAGAGATAATGGACTGTTCTCAGAAAGCTCAGCCTCCCTGAGTCACTTTATTTGAGCCTCCATTTTACTGAACTGCTTTTATAATTTAAAATATCATAGTCAGTACAAAATGATTTATATAATTTTAACTTCATGTTATTTTATAATTTTGAAAGACAATAACTTACACAAACTATCCTCTACTTGACATATAATTAAAAATTATCACTTACATAAATAAAGAAAAACCATTCTACATTTAGTAGAAACAACAACAACAACAAAGCATAGCAAAAAGCAAGATCAAGAAGTTAACCAGTAATTTTGTAACTGGCCCTTACGGAGAGGTATAAATGGTACTGCATACAGTAATAGGAAAAGGACAGATATATATCTTTTAGTGTTGGTCCAAATGTTTGAAAGGGAGAAAACCTTGATAGCTCTAATTTTCACAGTTTTTCTCCTTGCTACAGAGTTATTCAGAAAAACAATGTGGGCTCATCTCTATCCAGGGACCTTACTGCAAGTCCTGGAGACATCACAGTTATCTTGTGTTATTAAGCTTTCTTTAGAAAGTGTAAGATTAACATTAGTTTAATTGAAAGATTGAACAGAAACACTGACATCCATTCAACCAAATCATTAAATTCAACACTCCATATGGACACAAAGAACACCTAATTTATCCAATTAAAATAATTTCTGTGCTCTTCAAAGGTGTATAGCCATAACAAGAAATGAACCACTTTTTAACAATGCTACACTGTGTCCTCTTGATTTTAATAGAAAAGAGGTATTTTAGTTGGTAGACAAGGTAACTGACTTCTAAGCTCAAGCTTATATTGTAAAAGAGGAATATAATAGCTTATTTTTAAAATAATCTGCAGGAATATTTGGCAAATAAATATATTTACTTTGTTTTGGTTCTACATGAACAACTACATTGGCAGATTTATTTATTAATTATCCAGAGCAGTGGTTTTGGGATACTCAAGCAAGCCTACTGAATAATAGATAATGTAGTCTTCCCAGTAAGTCCACCAGGAATATTCAAGCTATTCCAGATAATAAGAAATCATATCCTTAAACAGAAGTAACCTATGAAAAATATCTGAAATATGAATTCAGGTACATATTAATATCATCATTTTTATATTTTTAAGTGAACTGTGAATAAATCCCAATAAAACTAAATTACAAAGATGGTGTATAACTCCAGGGAACTAATATAAAACACAGAGCACAGAGACCTTATCATTTTGGAAATGAGGTGGCATTTTGTTAGTTTACAAAATTAAAGACTAATATAGTTTTTTGAGTAAATAGATAACCTGAGTATACTTATGTTTTCTCATCTATGTGGATTCAATTCCTGAACACAGATAAGACTTATGGGTACTATCTTAGTAAACAACAGAAATGATAGAAGATTTTAATTTTTAGCTTTTTCATGGAATTTCAAAATGAGAAATGTAACTATCAATTATAGGTCACTAACCTACAATTTGATCTAAAAATATTCTACTGTATACTATATATGGAAAGTAATTTGTGCAAAGATAATAAGGTGATACCCACCATCAACTAGCTTTGGTGATGGCCTATTAAAATTATTAGTATTCACTTGCTATTTTTCACTAGACAGGTCCATCAAATTACTGTGGTAGAATTAGTGTAGATAAATGACTAACAAGGCGTTTGGGAATGTCTGATGCTAAATTGTTGAGCAGTCTAGAGACATGTAGCCTGTGTGATTGCATTGGCAGGTAGCTTAGTAACTTATTGATTGGTTATATACCAAATATGTTCCCTAATAGACAGATGTTGTAAAATGCAATCTCTGAGTGGGTCCTTGAAGTGCCACACTTTACTTCCCCTGGTCGGTTTCCTCATAGTGATTTGCATGGCAATGGATGGCATGGTAATCTGCTTCAGAGGTAATGTGAATGCAGAGTAGAAAGCTCTGCACAGCATCATCTCTGGTGAATATTCATCATAAATTTGTTAAGTGTGTGAGTTTCTGCTCTAAGGATTCCTAGATTGAGTAATGAGTGAAATCTTTGTTAAAAATACATAATATTTAGGGGAAAATGTTACATTACAAGTGGCAGGTCCTAGGAAAAGACCAGAAACATAGATAATTGCTAATCACAGGCTCTGAGTTATGTAACTCATGGAATCTGCTTTTCCACAGAGGGATACAGTGTTTGCTTCAATCCATCCAGCACCATTAGAGACTGTTGCTTTTGATTCCTCAGTTGTCATTTGATGTTGACTTTTCCTTTTAATTTTCTTTCCTTGGCTTTCTTTTTATTTTATTAACTTATTCTTGTTACATCTCAATGGTTATCCCATCCCTTGTATCCTCCCATTCTTCCCTCCCTCCCATTTTCCCCTGATTCCCCTCCTCTATGACTGTTCCTGAGGGGGATTACCTCCCCCTGTATATGCTCATAGGGTATCAAATCTCTTCTTGGTAACCTGTTGTCCTTCCTCTGAGTGCCACCAGGTCCCCCCCTCCAGGGGACATGGTCAAATGTGAGGCACCAGAGTACGTGAGAAAGTCATATCCCACTCTCCACTCAACTGTGGAGAATGTTCTGACCATTGGCTAGATCTGGGTAGGGGTATAAAGTTTACCGCTTGTATTGTCCTTGGCTGGTGCCTTAGTTTGAGTGGGACCCCTGGGCCCAAATCTGCCTATCATAATGTTCTACTTGTAGGTTTCTAGGACCCTCTGGATCCTTCTACTTTGCTATTCTCCCATGCTTCTCTCATCTAGAGTCCCAATAGGATGTCCTCCCCTCTGTCCCAGTTTCCTGGTAAGTAAAGGCTTTCGTGGGACATGCCCCTTGGGCTAGTATGCAGATATAAGTATATACAATTTGAGTCTTTCTGCTTCTGGGTTAACTCACTCATTATGGCTTCTAACATATTGTATTTTCTTAACTTTCTAATCTTGACCATGACTTCCCACCACTCTTTTTTTTTCTTAAATTTTTTTATTTTTACACACACACACACACACACACACACACACACACACACACACACACACACACACGTAAAATAAACTACCTAGAATAAGAAGAACCACGAAAGAATCAGGAATTATATTAATGTTACCTTCATAGTATTTTGGCTATTTGTATTTGGCAAACTTGAAGAAGACATTTTCCTATCTTGATGAGTCTAAAATTCTGAATGTAAATCAATATATATCATATCTTTAAAGACTCCTATTTCCCCTTTTCTAGGATACTGGCATTCTTTACTAAACTGTACTGTGTCCTGCCCTCATGTCACCAGGCATTTTGCTAGAACTGTCCTCAGTCATCACCTGTATATAGAAGATCCTTTTTTCAATGCCAACTACTCTCCTGAATATAGCACTACATATTCAGTGGCCCATCAGGCACCTTTGTTTGGTTTAGGAATATATTTTCCTAATAAATGTAAGAGAAGGCCCTACTTTGTTCTTCTAATAGCAAGTCTGTTATCTCTACCTAATTGTTCTATTAGTCTACAAACAAATGAAGGCAGGCATATCTTGCTGACGCCCTAGATCACTGTCAAACAATATTGGTTTCCTGTTGTTACTAGTTATAATCATCAACGGACTCATCAAAATAGGCACTTCTCCTCCTAACTTTCCCAGAAGTTGAATTTCAGTTGATTGTCCTATAAATTAACTTGTTTTTAAATAGATCTTATCAACTAATCTATGTCTTTTAAGCCAGCCAAAGTTAGCTCCATAACACAAGTCTTCTCAGAACTTTGGGTTTCCCCCCTTTCACTGGAAAAAAAGATTATTTTCTCAAACAATACATCCTAATTACTCCTCTATATGTCCTGATTACAATCTTATACAATATATAAGATAAGAAAAAACCTTTCACACTGAGGTTGGATGGGGCAAACCAACAGAAGAAAAAGAGCCCAAGAGAAGTCCCAAAAATCAGAGAGCTAGTTGTTCAAACACTTTTAAGACCTTTAAAAGCACTAAACTGAAAGTCATAATACATAGGCAGACAGCCTGGGTGCAGACATGTGCAGGCCCTGTCCATGATGTGTTAATCTCTGTGAGTTCATATGAACGTTGAGAATGTACATTTATAAGGCCTTGTTTTCTTGGTGTCCTTCATTCCCTTTGTCTCTTAGGCCTTTTCTGCCTCTTTTTGCTCAGGGGTCCCTGAGCTGTAATAGCAGGGATTTAAAGGAAACACCACATTTGGAGCTGAGTGTTCCAAGGCCTGGCTGTGTGTCTGTCTCTCATTTATCTCCCTCTTCCTCTCTCCTTTTCTCTCTTTCTCTGCATAATATTTGGCTGTTAGTCTCTGTATTTTTTTCCATCTGCTTTAGGAAGAAGCTTCCCTGATGATGACTGAATTAAGTACTGATCTGTGAGTATAGCAGTATATCTTTAGGTCATTTTCTCACTTTTTAAAAGTCTATTACTGTTTGGTTTTATTCTAGATCTCTAGAATATTTTTAGGTTCTGCTTCTTGGGTATAAGCAATGTTGGGTTTGGGTTCCATCTAGTGGAGTGGGCCTTAAGTCACATCAGACATTGGTTGGTAACATGCACAAGCCACCATTGCCCTAAGCATATTTTGCAGGCAGAACAGCATTGTAGATCAAAGTTTTTGTGGCTGGGTTGGTGTATGCATTTCTCTTTTGTCTGCACAGTGCCTTCCTTTACCAAAACCACTAGAACATAGGGTTGGAGTTTCTATAGAGATAAATTTCAATCTCTCCATGTTCAATGAATTGTGTTGGTGCAGTCTTCAGCAACTGGACCTTGTGAGTTTGTGGAGAACAACATACTATCTTTGTAACTGCCTGTGATTTCCTGGGGACTCCTTTGGTCAACAACTCAATATAACCCATTCCTGCTACTGGAAGCTCTCTTTTGTGAGGAAAGATGCCCATACTTGAATCAGTCAACCCCTTCCCTATTATTTAAAGATCTCATTAGACTTTTTTTCACATATATTTTCAACTGTACAAGGTTTTGATCCCACCAAAATGCCCAATTTGAACTGTCTTTCTCTATTTTCCCCTCCTCCTTACATGATCCTCTTGTATCAGCCCCCTCCTATTCTCAGTCCACCCATAAAAACTCCTATTTCCCCCACTAAGGAAAATATATGTGTCTAGCACTAGTTATATTGAACTTTCCCAAGTATATGGATTATGGCTTAGTTATCAATGGATACTATCCAAATATAAGCAAATATATATTCATATTTATCTTTCTATATTTAAATTACCTCACTCAGGTAATCAAGATGATTTTTTTCTAGTTTTTCCATTTGCCTGTAAATTTCATGATGTCATTTTTAAAATAGCCGAGTAATACTGTAATAATGGAGCATACTCCATTGTATCAATGTAGATTTTACTTATCCATTCTTCTTTTCAGGCAAATCTAAGTTGTTTCCAATTTCTGGCTGCTGTGAACAGAGAAACAATGAACATGGTTGAGCAGGAGTCCTTTAGGTATATGTTCAAGAGTGGTTATAGCTGGATCTTTAGCTAGATAGATTCTCATTAGTCTGAGAGGAACCACTACACTAATTTCCATAGTGGCTGCACAAGTTTGCACTTCCACCAGCTATTGATGAATGTTCCACTTATTCCACATTCAATTTGAGCTGACACATATATTATTGATCTTAGCCATTCTGACAGGTATAAGATGAAATCTCAAAATAGTTTTGATTTGCATTTTCCTGATGGAAAAGGATATTAAATATTTTTAAAGTGTTTTTCAGCTATTTCATCCATTGTGAATTATCTACTTAGATATGTGCTTCATTTTAAATTGAGTTACTTATTTTCCTGATATTTAATTTTTTGAGTTCTTTATTTACTTTGTTTATTGGCCCTTTAGAATGAGATCTCTATAATATTTTCATGTAGGTACTTTGTGTTATGAACTTCCTTTAGAACTGCCTTCATCATGTGTCTTAAATTTTGGTATGTTGTGTATTTATTTTCATTAAATTCTAGAGAGCATTTAATTTCTTTCTTCACTTAAGTCTTGATCATATTTCTTTTCTTTCTAATTTTTTTGTGGAACAGGATTTCTGTGTGTAGCTTTGGCTGCTCTGGACTAGCTTTGTATACCCGGCTGGCCTCAAACTCATGGAGACTTGCATGCCTCTGATTCTCTGAGTGCTGGGATTACAGTAACTTTATGCCAGGCTATCTTGACCATTTTTCATTCAGTGGTGTGTTATTCAGGTTTCATGAATTTGTTAGCTTTTTGTTGTTTTTGTTGTTGATGATGTCAAGTTTTGATCTGCGGTAGTCAGATAAGCTGCAAAGCATTATTTCCACTTTCTTTTATCTGTTGAGACTTGTTCTGTGTCTGAGCATGTGGCCAATTTTAGAGGAAGTCTTATGAGATGCTGAAAAATGGTATATTCCACTGTATTTGGGTAAAATTTTCTAAAAATATCTGTTAAGTCCATTTGATTTATGATGTCCGTTAGCTCCAGAATTTCTGTTTAGTTTTTTGTCTTGACCACCTGTCTGTTGACTAGAGTAAGATATTAAAACATCTTACCATCAATATGTGAGGGACAGTATGGGATTTAAGCTATAGTCTGATTCTTTTATGGGTGTGGATGCTCTCATGTTTAGTATAGTGTCCTTCCCTGTCTCTTCTGATTGCATTTGGTTTGAAGTCTATTTTGTCAGATATCAAGATGGCTACATCAGCTTCATTGTTAGGTCCATTCCTTGGAATATATTTTTCCGTCTGAGCTGTGAGGTGATCTCTATCTTTGATGTTAAGGAATGTTTCTTGTATTCAGCAGAAAGATGGATTCTGTTTTCACATCCATTCTGAGTCTTTGTCTTTGTTTTAGGAAATTGAGATCATTGATGTTGAGAGTTATCAATAAGTAGTATTTGTTGATTCCTGTTATCTTGTTCTTGTGGTTTGCTTTTTCTCCCCTCTTTAGATTTGCTAGTTTGGAATTATTTATTCATTGTGTTTTAATGGATATGGTTGACTTTTTCAGATTAGAGTATTCTTCCTAGATGCTTCTGTAGGGCTGGATTTATAGATAAATATTGCTTACATTTGGTTTTATCATGGAATGTCTTATTTTTCTCCAACTATTGTGATTTAAAGTTTTCCTGAGTATAGTAGCCTGGGCTGGCATCTGTAGTCATGTAGAGTTTGTAGAACATAAGTTCAGGCAATTCTGGTTTTTATAATCTTCAATTAGAAGTCATCTATTATTCATTAGGTCAGCCTTTATATATCTCTTGGCCATTTTCACTTGTATCTTTTAATATTACTCTGGTGTTTAGGTTATTATGTACTGATTAGAATTTCTTTAGTGAACTAGTCCTTTTGATGTCCTGTGTGCTTCTTGTACCTTGATAGGCATCTCCTTCTTTTTTTTTTTTTGGCATCTCCTTCTTTAGGTTAGGCAAATTTTCTTCTACATTGTCCCAGATTTCCTGGATTTTTAAAGAGTTAATATTTTCTTTGGCTGACTTACCCCATTTTTCTGCCTTTTGTTCAATGCTTGAGAATCCTTCCTTCATTTCTTGTATTCTATTGGTGAGACTTGTGGTTTGGATAGCTTTATGTCAACTTGACAGAAAATAAAGGTCATCTGAAAAGAAAGAATCCCAAATAAGAAAATGCTTCCATAAGATTGGGCTGTTATCAAGCTTGTAAGGCATTTAAAAAATTAGTTATTGTTGTGAGGCCCAGATCATTGTGGGTGGGTCCATCACTGAACTGGTGGTCCTTGGTTCTGTAAGAATGCAGGCTGATGAAGCCATGGGGAGTAAGCCATTAAGCAATTCCCCTTCATGGCCTCTGCATCAGCTTCTGCCTCTATGTTCCTGCCATCTTTGAGTTCCTGTACTGGTTTCCTTCAATGATGTGGGCTACAATATAGACATATAAGCCAAACAAAGCCTTCCCTTATCAAGTTGTTTTGATCATGATTTTTCATCATAGATAGTAACCCTAACTAAGACTGCTTGGCTCTGAGGTTCCTGCTCCAGTCCCTAAGTTTTCCATTTCCAGATTTTCTTTAGTTAAAAAAAAAATCAGTTCTATTTTTACTTTCAGGTCTTGATGTGTTTTATTCATTTATTCAGATTACAAACCAATTGTTATCCTCTCACTTGTATCTTCTCATTTCCCTCTCCCTTCCTCTTTCACCCTATTTCCTTTTCCTAGACCTGTGACAGAAGGGGACCTCCCCCCTCCCCACAATATGACCACAGCCTAGCAGGTCTCATCCAGATATCCTGCTTCCCCTTCCTGAGGCCACCAGGCCTCCCACCAAAGGGAAGTGGTCAAATAGGGGGCACTGACATGGGCTCTGGTGTTCTTTCTCTGGTTCTTAAGAGAGTGTGGTGACTATGTGTTAACCTGGTAGGAATTATTTTGCGACCCTTATTGGTGTAGCCACTGGTGGTTCTAGGTAAAATGTATTTCTCGGTATTGGGAACTGACACATAGGAATGGGGATATACTAGAGGTGGGGAGCCTGGCTATCCAAAGGAGGGAAGAAGTCAAGGTCCTCCACCAGGATATGTTTTGTTTCTAGGTCATAATAGTAAAATAAAATAACACATAATATAATAAGATAAAATTTAAAAAATGCAACATTGGAGTTGCACAAAACAAACCAACAGAAGGAAAAGAACCCAAAAGAAGGTACAAGAATCAGAAACTCACCCCAAAAATAGTAACCTGGAAGCCATAATATATACACAAATGACCTGGTATAGACCTGTGCAGTCCTTATGCATGCTGCTTCAGCTCTGTGAGTTCATATAAACTTTGCTTAGTTGATTCAGAGGGTCTTGCTTTTTTGTTGTTCTCCACTCCCGCTGGCACTTACAGTCTTTCTGCCTCCTCTTCCACAGGGTTTCCTAAGTTCTGAAGGGATGGATTTGATGGAAATGTTTCATTTAGTCCAAAGTGTTCCAAGGTCTCATTCTCTGCATAATCTGGCTGTGAGTCTCTGTATTTGTTGCTATCTGCTAAAGGAAGAAAATTCTCTGGTGATAATTCCACTCTTCTGTCTTTGTTTGTGTTAGATAGGGTTTCTCTGTGTAGCCCGAGCTATCTTGGAATTCTCTCTGTAGACTAGGCTGGCCTCGAACACGGAGAGAACTGCCCACCTCTGGACTAAAGGTGTGTGCCACCACACCCGGCTTAGCTCCCACTTCTTATGCATTGCTTGGTGTCCTGAAGATTGCCTTGTTTTATTGTTATAGTATGCAAGAGAATAAACAGTATAAGAATTCACTCATACTTCTCTCAGTAATAATGAGCTTTAAAATGTGGAGTCTAAGTGCCAATCTCAAACCATAGCTCTCAAATAGTGACAAAATATTGGCACAATGTGAAAATATAAATACAAAATATTTATAAAGTATTGATACTATCTAGATGATAGAGATATTTCATTGATTATTTTTGTGTGTGTTGTTTGCTATAGTTGTTTCTATTTTATTGATTTCAGCCCTGAGTTTGATTATTTCTTCCTGTCTACTCCTTTTGGAGGTGATTCTTCCTCCTCCTCCTCCTCCTCTTCCTCCTTCTTGTCTAGAGATTTGAGGTGTGCTATTAAGGTGATAGTACAAGAACTTTTTCTTTTTTGCTTTTTAATATATGTACTTAGTGCTATGAACTTATCTTTTAGAACAGCTTTCCTTGTATCCCATAAGTTTGGGTATGTTGTGTATATATTTTCATTCAAGTATAAAAAGTATTCCATTTAAAATTTTTTGACTTGATCCATTTATCACTTAGCAAAAGGAGTTCAGTTTCCATGAATTTGTAAGCTTTCTGTTGTTTCTGTTGTTATTGTTGTTATATAGCTGTAATTTGTAGTAGTCTCTTAGGATGCTGGATGTTACTTCAACTTTCTTGTATCTGTTGAGACTTGCTTTGGGTCCAATTTTGTGGTCAATTTTGGGCAAAGTCCCCTGAAGTGCTGAGAAGAAGGAATATTCTTTTGTGTTTGGGTGAAATGTTCTTTAAATATCTGTTAGGTCCATTTGGTGTATAATGTTAGCCCCAGGATTCTTCTGTGTAGCTTTTGTCTGGATAATCTGCCTATTGGTGAGAGTGTGGTCTTAGTGTCTTCCAGTATCCATGTGTGAAAGACACTATGTGATTACTGTCCCTCTCTATATTTTCTGATTTGTTTTGGTTTAAGTTCTTTTTATATGATTATTAGATATTAAAATGCTACACTGGCTTTCTTGTTAGGTCCATTGTCAGAACAAAGTTCATGAATGGTGTCATGTGAGGAGAATTCTGAATGCCTATGAGCATACTCCAAGACAAAAAGCTAAACAGCCTGGAGTAATGTTGGCTGTTGCATGAGACTTCAACCTACTTCACTTATGATCTCCAGTCCCCAGGTCCCATTGCCTCTAGAGTGGTGGATAGGTCAGATATTTTTTTTTTTTTAAAGTTAAATCCAAAAACTCTTGAGGCAAAACTGGCACAGAGTTGCTGAGATGGAGCATGTTCAATCCCAGGAAATCTCAAACTTGAGATTTAAAATTTCATCCTGAGAATGGAAGGTGTGGGACTAAGCTCTTTCCTGTTTCTGTGCCTGCCTGAGGAGCACATGACACAACCCCCAGGTGGCTACAGGTGGTGCATCACATGAGCTTGTCACCTGTTATCTTTCCCTAGGGAAATAGAGCAGTTCCGGCACCTTAAGTTCCAGATAAAGAGATGCAGTCATCCTCAAAGCCCGTCCCTCCTGCCCAAGGCTTATAAACCTGTTTCACATGAAATAAAGCAGCAAGCACCATCTACATTACCAAAGAACATGTGAGACTGGCTGTTTATTCAGAGCTGTAACACTGTGCTTAAGAAGGGCTCCCAGTTTCCCCCATCGGATCCCAAAACTCAACTTCCAGCCAGGCAGTCACCACAGAACTACCGTGGTCACCTCTAGATCTTGCCTATCTGCCTGTGTGAAACTTTTGTACCATTGCGGTGCGCATGTGTAGGAGTGAGCTGCGGTCTGCAGCTGCAGACTGAGCTATTCCATTTTACCGAGTCAGGTTGGGCCTCTATCTCCACCTGGCTAGGTTTTGGGCCCCTGAGTTTGTGCTGTTACCCAAGCAAGCCACCAGACTGCTCCAAGTCAGGCGAGGCCTTCATTGCTGCCTGGCTCGGTTTTGGAGCCATGGGCTTCCTGATGCCAGCTGACCTGGTGCCGGCAGCACAGCTAAAAGAGCAGAACAATGATTTGGGAGACAATCTCCTTTTCCTGCACCCCAGGATGAACCAGAGATCTTGTGACACGGACTTCTGGCCGGGCCGTGTCCAGCTTTCTGGGAGACACGGAACCACAGCGGTTCCAGGTACAATGTGTTTCGGGGTATTGGGAGCTGGCACTTAGGAATGAGGATTTGCTAGGTATCTAAGGGCATTTACAGAGGGAGGAGAGCAGAGTGTTCCACCAGGATTTGCTTATTTAATCTGCTTGGAATGGTGGCAGAGAATGAAGGAAGGGCACCTCTGCAGTTCTGCTTTGGCTCTGGGCATGAGAATGTGGAGTTGCATCTGGAGGAACAGAGGGAGAGGTGAAGACCTTCAGTCAATCTACCTGCTCCCCTGACAGGAGTGGTCTGCTGTTCAGCAGGGAGTACCTGCTGGAGTTGGGAGCTGGGAAGAAACAACTAGTGCTATGAGGGAGGCTATGAGAGGAAGGTCTATGGGATCTACAGGAATTGTGGGCACGCTTGGGCGAGGCTGCTGCAGGTGCTCTTCTGGAATTCTGTCACCTGCCTTCTGCTTTTCTCTTTGATACCACCTGGTATTAACACCATCATTTGATTACTTCATGTATCAATGTGGTTTACTTTTCTTCATAAGGCTAGTTTCCTCCTGCATGATTGTCTTGAGGCTGTAGTATAGACGCATTCCCAGAGATATTACTTGGTTTTTAGAAAAATATTTTCAGCACACATTTTGTTTACTTTTAGCTTCCAGTAATGTAATGATTATATCACAGCATTAATTCTTGCACATTCTTGTAATATTTTGTTTAGCTATAAGCCTTTCTTCTGGCTTGCACTTTGTAAAGGATAATATGGTGTCCTCTATGGCTATTTGCCTAGGCCCTAGTATAGACTCTGGTTCTATATCTGTTTACAGCAGTGTAGTTGTGAACACAGCTAGTGTAGCATGTCATATTGTTCTTCTTGCTCCTATTGGATTGCACTATTCAGCTAGATATGATGCAATTTAATGCATGACAAGGAAACTCAAACACCACTGAAATAATTCTGTTGTGAAGTACAGTTATATATTTGCAGACTAGAGATTTAATTAAAAATGAATGACTTATGTAAAGAAATATAACAATTGGATCCACAGAACTGCAGTGTATAGTCTATTAACTCTAGTATTTGTAATGCAGTGTGGGAAATAATATGTCTAAAAGGAGTTAGAAACAATATTTAAATAGGTTTACCATTGTTTCACAATGAGCTGGTGACTCAATTTCATGGGAAAGTTGAAAGAACAATATTAGTTCACGTTGAATAAAGTATTCCAATTTTAATACAAGCATCCAAACTTCTGGTTTAAGTGTTTCTAACTTAAACACATTGTTTACTTGCATAAGTGGTATTTGAGATTGGTGACATGTTGGCAGATAAAACAGAGGATGCCTAGAAAAGTCAACCTGTGAAAAATAAATAAGTTACTAAGTGTCAGGGTAATACCCAAAAACCCATCTCCTAACTCTTCACTCCATGTTTTATGCACGAGGCTAAATAGTGTATCTTGTAACTCACTTTACATAATTTTCTGGTCCATTTGCTCACTTGCATCAGTAAATGTGCTCATCCATTACTTTACTTCATAGTTTTCTTCCCAGTATAGTTTGCCTCCTTCCTATGTTCATTTTAGCTAAAGGGAAGTTTTTATACATAAAATGTAGTTTCCATAAAACTTGGGAAAGTTTGGTGAAGAAGATTATCTAGAAGACGCAGGCATATTCTTTTAGAAACATGGGTCAAATATGTTGTAAAAGGAAAACAGTAATTTTCAAAAATAAAAATAAAGGAAAACTGAGAACTAAATTTAAATCGTATGACATGATGCCTTTTAACTTTCCAAGGCTCTACATGTCACCCTTATAACAAGCTTGTGAGGTAGGTACTGTTGCTATTTTCATTTAACAAGTGGAGGGATGGAGCCACAAGAAGTTGAGGAAAGTGTTGCTAAGTGGCATTTAGGTGGTATTACAGTTGGAACCATAAGGAGCAAGTCTACTTTAGTTACCTGGTGAACCTGTGTCTCTTCAGCTCCATTTCCTTGGCTTCCTCAAGTCTCTTGTATTCATTTATTCAGCAAGCAATATGATAAACCCAACCTAAGTCCAACATTAGGGAAAATCAGATGTATTGTTGGCTTGTGAATATTTATGGACTTACTTCTGATTATCTTGAATAATACAGGGAATACCACTGTTTTCTTCCTTATCTAAATGTCTAATGGTGGTCCTTCTATATAACAAGACGAGCTGGTGATCACTGAAAATCTATCGTATTTTACTAAGAACACACATGAAGCTTATTTATATTGAATAAAAGAAGCATAATAGATATGAATGTGAAATTTCTTTGATCCAGGCCCAGTTAACTAATCTTACAGTTAACAATGGGTAATAGGACAGCATATGGGAAGTGTGGTATTGCATGTGGATTTGTGTCCATGTGTACACTCATGTGGTGTTAGCACATAGTTAACACGGTAGGAGAAAAATCAAATGATGGTTACAGAGGTGTCCTGTTGAAAAGATGGAAAGGAGAAGATGGAGACAATTGATGAATTGAAATCATAGGTGCAAAATAAGAGAATTACTTTAATGCTCTGGACAGAGTAACAAATAATAATATTTGAAGTCATATGAATCTTTATAGAAACCACTTTGTATGCAATGATACTATGTGTAGAAATAAAAAATTTTAGGGATGATGTCATTAGTGGGCTATATAAATAATAGCCATTAGTGACTTCTGTCTGCTTTATTCTACTGTTTTTTTTTTTTTTTTTTTTTTTTTTTTTTTTTTTTTTTTTTTTTTTTTGCCCTAGACATTTTTATTCCCTTTTCTGTGGCTCCTTCCCATCCTTTTGAATACAGTTTTTTTTTTTTAAAGGAAGTTGAATCTTTCAGAGTATTACTTTTACAGACACCATTATCTCTGTATGCTATTTTTGTAGACAGTCTCAATATACATATTGAAACAGTATGAACGCCACAGAAGTTCTGAGTAATTTATCAATTTTGGAATTAAATATAGAATATTGAAAAGATGTCACAAAAAGCATCTTCTGTTCCTAGTATATAAGCAAACTTAAAAGAAATTTGAAGAGGGGGTGCTTTATGAAACAATGTGGATGTTTATATAGACAGACTGTGTATTTCTACAGGCACATAAAATCCTGCAAAGAGCATTTCTGTTTTTTTCTTTTTTTAATTTTATTTTATTAATTTATTCATATTACATCTCAATGGTTACCCCCTCCCTTGTATCCTCCCATTCCTCCCTCCCTCCTATTTTCCCCTTACTCCCCTCCCCTATGACTGTGACCCTCCCCCTGTATATGCTCATAGGGTATCAAGTCTCTTCTTGGTAGCCTGCTATTCTTCCTCTGAGTTCCACCAGGTCTTCCCATTCAGGGGACGTGGTCAAATATGAGGCACCAGAGTATGTGTGAAAGTCAGAGCATAGTAATCCTTATCAGAGGAAACATTAAAAGGAATACACAGATCTATGATTCTCATGAGAACATTGTTTATATTAAATACTGTACTATTGGATTTGGTATTTGACTGTCATTATAAAGGACTTCATATATTAACGGTAGATTTCAAACATAGTATATGAGTTTCAACAAAAGATGAAACAAAGTACTTATATTAAAAATCACTTCATAGCATTTTCTTTTTTATTATTTCATTTTCTCATATATTACATTTTGACCACACTTTCCCCTCCCCACTTTGCTCCCAGTTCCTTCCCCAGCTCCCCCCACTCTTCCTTTGTTTCCCATTAGTAAATGGCAGGACTCTCAGAGATATCAACCAAACATGGCATTTTGAGTTGCAATAAGACTAAACATCTCCTCTCCACTATTGAGGCTGGATGAGGCAACCCAATAGGAAGAAAAAGGTCCCAAAGGCAGATAAAAGATTCAGATATAGCTGCTGCTCCCCCTCTTAGGAGTCCCATACGAATACCAAGCTACTGCTTTCTGTGTTTACTATCACTTTGCTTATATGATGGATTACATTGAAAGATTTTTGTATGTTGAACCATTCCTGCATATCTGGGACAAAGCCTACTTGTTCATGATGGATGATGTTTTTGTTGTGTTTTTAGATTCAGTTTGTGAGTATTTTATTAAGCATTTTTCCATCAAAGTTCCTGAGGGAAATTGGTCTGTAATTCTCTTTATTTATTGAGTCTTTGTGTTGTTTGGGTGTTAGGGTGACTGTGGCCTCATAAATTTGGCAATGTTCCTTCTGCTTCTATTTTGTGGAATAACTTAAAGAGTATTGGTATTAAGTCTTCCTGTTAAAATGGTCTGGTCCTGGGTTTATTTGGTTGGAAGACTTTTAATGACTGGCTCAATTTCCTTAGGAATTATAGCTCAATTTAAGTTGTTTATCTGATCTTAATTTATCTATTGAGAAAATTGTCCATTTCTTTTACATTTTCCAACTTTGTGGAGTCCATGTTTTTGAAGTATGACCTAATGATTCTTTGGATTTTCTCAGTGTCTGTTGTTATATTCTATTTTTCATTTCTAATTTTCCTAATATGGATATTATCTCTGTGTCTTTTAATGAGTTTGAATAAATGTTTGTCTATCTTGTTTTCTCAAAGAACAAACTGTTTCATCGTGTTCCACAAGTTTGGGTATGTTTTGCCTTCATTTTTATTGAATTCTAGGCAGTATTTAATTTATTTGTTTTTGCTTTAACCAAGTAGTCAATCTAGAGAGTTGTTCAGTTTCCAGGAGTTTGTAGGCTTTCTCTTGTTTCTGTGGTTGTTGAAATAAAACTTTAATCTGTGGTTGTCTGATAGGCTACAGGGAATTATTTCAATTTTTTTGTATCTGTTGAGACTTTCTTTGTGCCTGAGTGTGTCCTCAATTTTGGAGAAAGTTCCATGGGGTGCTGAGAAGACGGTATGTTCTTTTGTGTTGGGTGAATTGTTCAGTTAATGTCTGTTACTTCCACTTGAGTCGTAGCCTGTGTTAGCTCCATTATTTCTGTGTAGTTTTTTCTGACTGACATGTCCATTGATGAGAGTTGGGTATTGATGTCTCCCACCATTAATGTGTGAGGTTCAATGTGTAATACAAGCTTTAATATTTTTTTTTCACGATGTGGGTGTAGTTGCGTTTGGGGCATAGATGTTCAGGATGGAGATGTCATCTTGGATTTTTTCCTTTGCTGAGTATGAATTGTCCTTCCCCATCTCTCCTGATTAAATTTGGTTTGAAGTCTATTTCATTCAATAGTAGAGTGGCTACAGCAGCTTACTCTTTGGGTCCTTTTGCTTGGAAAATCTTTTTCCAACCCTTTACTCTGTGGTAGTTTATATCTTTGATGTTGACGTGTGTTTCTTATATGTAGCAGAAGGATAGATCCTGTTTTTACATCCTTTCTGTTACTCTGGGTTTCTTTGTTGGGGGAAGTGTGTTCATTGATAATGAAAGATATTAATCCTGGTGATTTTTAATTCTTATTATATTTTTGGTGATGATGTTGTTGTTATCTTTGTTGTTGTTGCTGGTGATGGGGCGTGTGTGTGTGTGTGTGTGTGTGTGTGTGTGTGTGTGTGTATGTGTGTGCGGCATTCACATGCATCAGAGCTTTCTTTTTCTTATCTTTTTTTGTTGTTGGTGTGTCATTATTTATTTCCTGTGTTTTTTGGATGTAGTTAGCCCCCTTGGCCTGGAGTTTTCTTTCTTGTACCTTCTGTAAGGAAGGATTTGTGAACAGATATTGCTTAAATTTGACTTTGTTGTGGAATATCTTGTTTAATACATCTATTGTGATTGAAAGTTTGCTGTCTATAGTCATCTTGGCTGGCATCTGTGGTCTCTTACAGTTTGTAAGACATCTGTCCAGTGTCAAATGATTATTAGTATTTTATATTGATTCATATAATTACTACAGTGGTAGTTATTACTTACCATGCTATTCTATAAATAAAAGACACATAAACCTGTTTGATTTTTTAATGAGCCTCAATGCACTGGGGATGGGCTGATATTAAACCTGTAAGCCATCTTCTCTACTTCTCAGCCAAACCCCTAAGAAATACTTGCACATGTTTTCCATTTCGCCTGCTTCTCTCTATCACGCCAATCCTCAGATCAAGCTCCTCCCAGTCATGTGATTCTAGTTCATGCTAACCCATGGTGACCTGCTCCTTTCTTCCTTCTTCCTCCTCTCTTTCCTGTGATCTCTCTGCCACCCACAAGCCTGTGAACCTTGGCTCTACCTACCTTTCTTCTGCCCAGTCCAGGCGTAGGGCAACTTTATTTAGGCAATAAAGTTGGGGGCGGGAGCAAAGTTTACACAAATTCATTTTGGGTATGTGAGAATTTTATCATTGGGGAGAGGGCAAGCAATGAACATTTAGATACATAATAGCTCCAGATCAACCCCAGAAGTCCAGACCCTTCTAGCTTTTAGAGTCTTTAATGAGAAGTTGGGTACAATCCTAATAGATCTGCCTTCATAGGTTACTTTGACTTTTTTTTCTTGCAGCTTTTAATATTCCTTTTTTTTTTTTTTTTTTTTTTTTTTTTTTTTTTTTTTTTTTTTTTTTTTTGGTAATTTAGTGTTACAATTATCATGTGGCAGGGAGGTTATCTTTTCTGGTTCAATATTTTTGATGTCTTATAAGCTTCTTGTAGCTTTGTAGGCACATTGTCCTTTAGGTTAGAATATTTCTTCTATGATTTTGTTGAAAATCTTTTCAGAAGCTTTGCGGTAGGCCTTTTCTCCTTCTTCTAATCCTGTTATTAACAGGTTTGGTCTTTTCATAGCTTCTCAAATTTTCTGACAGGGATTTTTTTTTTTTTATATTTAACATTTTTCTATGACTAAGTGTGTCAATTTCTCCTACCGTATCTTCTATGCCTGAGATTCTCATTTCTATCTTGTATTCTGTTGGTGATGCTTACATTTGTAATTCCTGTTCACTTCCCTAAATTTCCATTTCCATGATTCCCAGTCCGTGTTTTCTTTATTGCTTCTATCTCCACTTTCAGGTCTTGGACACTTTTATTTATTTCCTTCACCTGTTTGCTTTTTCTAGGCTATCTTGGCTTTCTTGGAGGTCTTTTTTTCGTTGTGTTTTCCTAGATTTCCTGGAGGGATTTCTTCATTTCCTCTTTAAGGGCTTCTATCATCGCCACAAAATTGGTTTTAAGGTCATTTTCTTGTGCTTCAGGTGAGTTGGAATATCCAGGACTGTTGTAGTAGGACAGCTTGGCTCTGGTCTGGATTGCCATGGATGTTGGTTATGTTCTTACTCTGGCCTCTAGGCATCCTGGTATTTGTTTAAGTGCTAATTCTGAGTTTATCTTTGTTGGTAGATGTGGTTTTTTCCCCTTTGTTTCTGTTTCCTTCTGGTCTTCTGACCTGACTGGCCTGTGGTTCTAGCAAGTCCTCATGTCCAGTATGGTGGGAGAAACTGGATGTCTTTGAGTGGGATCTTACCTGGGCTCTAGGCACTGACATATCTGTTGGGAGAGCAGCAGGTTCATGTTGGGTTTTCACAGCACTGTGTTATGAGCTAGATTCATTGTTGTTTGTTTGTATTTTCTTCTTGGATTAAATCCAGGGCCTTGAAAGCCAAGCACTCTATCACTGAGTCCCCTTTGCTGCAACCAATGAATAATATTTCGTTGAGATATCAATTTTGTACCTTTGGAATTCTATTTGATAAGCAACAGTATGTGGAAGTTATGCATTTATTAATTGTGACTAATCAATAGGTATACTGCAATTGAATAAATACATTTATTAATTCATTCTGGACATCAGTGAGCTTCTTTATGGTGTGCTCAGTGTGGAAAGAATCTTACTATTAAGGTCTGGCATGTTCATTAACTGACAGTTTCAATATCTCTTTTAATTCTATTAATAAATCTAGGCTTTCAAAAAAGAACTTTTTCATAATTAAATATGCTTTCTACTACTGTGAGCAACTTAAGCTTTTCTTGTTAATTAATAAAATGATTGATTTATAAAAATAATTTTCTATAAATTTGAAATTTCTTTTAACACATACTATTCTTAGGTAATTGTTGCATAAGTGGTAGCAAATCCTCCACAATGCAAAACTTTGTAAGTTTCTTTATTCATATTGCAACATAAAGGTAATAATATCTTTTAAATATGGATAAATGCATGGACCAATGTATTGAGACTTAAAAATGTTCAAAGTAGCAACTTACAGATTGTAGACATTGTGAGCATGTAATTCATTATGATGTATGCTTTTATATACAGTTTATATTTTCTATAATTACAAAAATGAAACTCTAAAAGTTTTAAAATTACATTTTAGGAGAGCATGCAGTATAATGGGCTTTGTCATCATGTGTCAGCAGTATAATTTAAGAATCAAACTACAACACAACTCTTAGTGTCGATGAGAAAGTTTTCAACAAAAGACTTCATACCTTCACTCATTTCAGGGGAATTTGCTGTATCAGCAATCATACAAATACTCATTCCAGTAATCTGATGACATAATATCTGAAATAGAAATAAAGATGATCAGAAAGACTTTGTAATTCCAATGGATGAATTTGGTGCATGACTCTTTGCCTGGAACATTCTGAGTGTTGAGTTAGTTCAAGTTTCACTACTTTGTCACAGAATTCCCCCAGTAGCTACCAAAGGTTTATATTATCACCCTGAACTGTAAATTGCAATGTTGTTTAATTTATTTGTTATACTTAGTTTCATTCCTTGGTTTTTATTCACTTTGAATTTCTTATTAAATTGATTTTATATGTTTTCTCCTTTTCTTTTAATGATGAAATAATTAACTGCAGTTTATAAGTTTTGCTTTGGTTAAAACTGAGGTTGACTGAAAGTTTTTTCCATTTAGAATTCCCTTTTCTGTTATTTTGTTAGTTTTAGGTATTCTTTGTAGCAAAGGTCTTCTTGCTTACAGAAATGATATCCTAATGGAAGGAAAATGGAAGGAAATCTAGAAAGCATAGGGAAAAATAATTAAGCCTTCTCATTTTCATAGGTAGAATATATACCCACATGTAGAGAAACCTCTTTCCTTAAATACAGGGTAAGATTATATTGTGGGTTGATTCACCCATGTCCCCCATAGGCTTCTGTATGCACTTGAACATTCTGTCTCAAGTTGGTGATTTTGTTTGAGGAGGTTAATGGGAATTTTAGGAGGCAAGTCTTGGCTGGAAGAAGTGTATGACTGGGGGTAGATTGTGAGGTATTGTAGCTTTGCCACACTTTCTGTCTCTTCTCTTTGCTTCCTGTGTGTGGATAGAATATAATCTTTTTGCTTCCTAACTGTCAGAATGGCTTAGAGATCCTGCAGTCATGCCTGTCCGTATCCATCTGGAATCAGAAGTCGAAGTCAAAGCCTTTCTCCCAAAGTTGCTTTCATCTGTTATTTTATCATAGCAGAGAAGCACAACTGAAACACTTGTAACCTGAAATCGTCTTTTAGAGTCATATGTTTTTTCGTTGTACCAATGAGTCTTCTCTGAATAACTTCATTGCCTTAATAGAAATACAAAAGGGCAATAAAAGTATTACCAAACTAGTTCTACCTTTTCTATTGCATAGGATGTCAGGTACTGAACAAGCTGCTGCTGCTGTTGCTGCTGATCTCATACATTAATCCACACTACAGTTTTCCTTTGCTCCACTCCTCCCAGTCCGTCTTCCCCACCTCCATTCTTCCTTAGATCCATACCTTCTCTGTTTTTCCCTTTTGTTAAAAAGAATTCATTCATGAAGCAGACAAGCACGAAGAGATGGAAGGCACAGGTAAAACATCTATCTACTGAGGTTAGAGGCTAGGGATATTTTTAGGGTGGAGAAGCTATTGGATGTCTTAAGGTATGGGGAGAAAAAGGATTTACCTTGATGTGTCTGCATAGGATGCATGTTGGTAGTGCTATTGATGTGAGAGTGGTGTTTTGGCTTCTGATATTAGAAGGACATCCACTGAAAGTGAGTAACTTAAAGTAGAGTTGATGGCTGTCCATGGAAGTGACTTTCAATTTTCTGAAAAGTAGCCTAAGTAGTAGTTTCTTGTCATAACCGACTCAGCAGGGTGTTATCTTCTGTAAAGCTAATTAACAACGTATTGATCAACAGTGTGATTCCCCTAAATTAATGATTTTGAAGTTAACTGAAAGCTAGGCGGTTTGTTTACATTTCCCTCAAGTGGAAAAGAACAACAAAATGAATGTAAACTCTTTCTAAGGTGCCGGCTTCTCTATTTGCTCTTACTGGAGGTACTCACTGTTAGCAGCTTATTGTACACAGGGCGGCTCTGTTACAAAACTAGGTGTATTGTTTCTGTCTTTTGTTCTCAGAATATTTGCTCACTTTCCTGTGCCGCATGTATCCATACATATTTTGCCATTGTCTACTAAAACCTAATTCATTTAATATGGAATTTGATAGAGCCTCTATCTAGACTCTCATAAAATATGGGTGATACCTGTTTCAAATTCATTTTTAAATTTTGCATTATCCTCTTTTCCTCTAGTGTTAGTTGTTTTAATCTACTTTTTTTTTTTTTTGTAGTTTTGAGAAAATACCCATGAATTGGTAATTTTATTTTATTTTATTTTTTCAAGATTTATTTTTTGCAATTCTGGAAGAGGAGAAGTAGGACGGTCCCTCATCTGGTATAGCTCTTTATGCTGTGCCAGCCCGGGAAGAAGGTGGAGGCAATGGCAGCTCAGAGCAAGGCTCACTGTATCAAGAGTGTCTTACTTACTTACTTACTTTACTTATTTAAAATAGCATAGGGATGAAAAATCAATATTTTGTGTATTATCCAATGGCTTAGAATTTCATTTTACAGATAGTGCTCAAAAGTTTAGAACCAATTTATATGCCACATTAACTATGAGCTGTTTATTCATTATTTCTTTTTTTGTGTATTTTTAATCTAAGATTTTTTATATTTCTTTTTTACATATACAGTTATATTATTACACATAAATAAAATACATAAATACAAGAAGAACTATAAAACAATCAGGAATTACATAAATGTTTCATTCATCGTAATTTGGCTGTTTTGATTTGGCAAACTTCCAGAATATTGTCCATGTTTTAGCAATATTTCTAAACAGAAAGTTTCCTGACAAATGTAGAAATTGTGCTTACCTTTAAAATTGCATTACACCTTCAAATACCATGAAGTAAAATTTCTACATTGAAATAACAACACTTTGCAATTAAAAAAAATCTTGTTTTTCTCTGCACTTCCCAAACAAGAATGTTACAAGGCTTCTCTGTGGATGCTGGCTGTTCAATATTCAGGCTCAGTTTACCAAGACCGTTATTTCATACCGGAATCTTCTATAATGACGAGCTACTTGTAACATCAAAGCACCATAGATATTATCTCTTCCTCCCAATAGCTCATGACCTAAAAGGCTTTTCTTTTTATCTCTGTATGAAAGAAGAGCATGCTTTTCAAAAACCTCAGCGGATCACAAACATTGTTTACTTCATGTAAAGTAGCTTCTCAAGGAACACCTCAGGTTTTGTTTCTGTCCAAATATTTTTCCCTATTTTTCAGACTTAGACTTTTCATTATTTTTTTAAAGATGAATGAAATAAGTTTGTTATGAACTAATTGTTAGATTCAAAACTCCTTCTAAATAGAACTATGTGTATCACATATATGGTATGTTTATGTGTAGCATATATATGATATGTGATATATGTATAGCATCTAAAGGATATGCATGCTTAGAATATATTATGCATGTATAAATTATATAATATGTGTTGTAGAAAATGCATGATGTGTATATAGAACATATATGATTTATATATGAGAACATTTATATGATATATGATGTGTGAATAGTTTATATGTGATGTGCGTGTGTGTTGAATAAGCAGAATTCCTTAAAAAGTGCCATTTCGGAGTAAAAGTATAAGTAATTAGGGCATTTTTCAGTCTTGCCTTTTAGAAAATGCTTCTAAATGGGTGTTTTCAGTGCAGGTAAAGGCCCTGGCATGATGAGAGATTCTACTGTGCCCACTGGAGCAAAACAGAGGTGGGCAAAGTTCACACTACAAATGCAAGAGTAGGGATTTTCCCTGCAGATGTTATGTGGAAATTTATACTTAATTGATCCTTAACTGTTTCCTTAAAACATGAGTGTTTTCACTTTATCCTGTTATTTCTATACGAATGGAGATACATTTATGAGTGGTTTTAATGATAATTTCAAATACTTCCAAAATCACTAGTACTCTTGAGCATCTTATCATTTATTTTTTCATGTGTCTGGGTGTTTTGCTTGTAGAAATGTCTATATGCCACAAACTTGAGGTGCCCATGGAGGCCAGAAGATTGAATGCCCTGAAACCATAGTTATAGATGGTTAGAAGCCTCCATGTAGGTACTGGGAATGGAACTCAGTTTCTCTGGTAAAGCAGCCAGGGCTCTTCACCACTGAGATATCTCCAGGTACCAATCTTAATATGAATAATCAATATTATAATATTTATACTGATTCTAAAGGTAATATTTGAAGTTATGAATACAGATAGAAGGAAATGGTAATTTGGAGATTAAATAAGCTGAAGTGTCATAAATGGGATCACATTGTACAGCTGGGTGTCAATTAGAGGGATGACTGGCAGTAGGGCATCATCCTGTTAGGGTCAACAGGCTAAGATTACGATTCCACTGAGTGGTAGAGTGCCTGTAATTCATTGAGAAAGGCATTTGTGTTATGGGACTAAGGAAGAGAAGAGACATTTAGAGGAATAGAATGTCTTGTACCCTCCTTAGCAATCGAGCGATCAGTTACTCATATTAAGAATATTGACGATGCTAAACACTGAGTTGTATATAGAAAAATGAAACAGACCCAGATTACTACTAGCAAGTAGCTTACATTTAAAATAAAAAAGTGATTTCTTGGTGTTGTCAGGAGTTAAGTTGTCTTGTTGTCAAAGAATCTTTAGAATAATAAAACCATCGTTAAATGCCATTTTCTGTGGGTCTCTGAGGCTTTTGAAGATGTTACATAACTGTTTTACCTTAGATATCTATAGAATCATACCTATCTGTTAGACTTAGGATATATATTCTTGTGCTAAATCAGACTAGTATTTGACACGACCATGATTTGCATCAATATACAAAATTCTATACCGATGACTTAGAGATAATCTTCTTTGTGAGTAGCATTAAGGTCTTGAGTTAAGAAGTAGGTTCAATCATCTACCTTTTGTTCTATCCTTCCTCTATATTTCTGCATCCCCCTTTCTTTCTTTTCAGCTTCTATTTCCTTACCTACGGATGAAAGATAAAGGAAAAGAGAGACATCCCTGAGTTCAGCCTAGTTTTCTCTCTGTATAAGACCAATAATGACTTATAACCACCTCCCAATGGAAATAAGCCTTTGTAGACCAAGCATGCAAACAGAAACCTACCCAAACTCCATTAGAGGGAATGGGACATTATTCTCTTAAGGTTTCTTCAGACTGAATTGGGGCATATAATACCTTAGAAGGGACCCCCAAAAATTGGGTAAAATTTTAACAAGCCAAGGATTGCATTTGTGGTCCAGTTTCTAAATGTTGAGAGATTCCAGGCTTAATAGGAGCCCTGTGTGGGACAGATTGAAATGCTGGATCAATTGGGATCAGAAGGTTTCTACAACACTGTCCAGGAAGCTGTCCAATTCTGATGGGTAACAACTATAGAGGCATCTGGGGATGGAGCAAGGAAGATGCAGGATGTTAGTGTCCAGCATGTTGAGAGGAATGAATCCTGTCAGGTCCTATCCAGTGTCAGTGTCCAGCTCTTTTGTTCTGAAGACATAATTTCTCACAAGCATTGTACAGTACTAATATTATAATTGTATGAGGTGTGTGGGATGTGCAAAGCCATTAATACTGACACGCAGCTGACCTCAAAGATGATGACGAACATCAAAGAACCTCCTTATGGAGTTGGCTTCAAATGTGGCAAACCAGCCACTGAGCAAAATGTCTTCGTTTCTTCCACAGACAGAATTCTACCTAAAAATGGGCAAGCTTAGATGCAGGCAGAGTTGTTGGCTAAACTCTGCCATGACAGGGTAAGCAAGTCCTCAATAGTTCCAGCCTCATGAATAAGTCTGGCAGAGATATTGGGCTAGAAGGCCAAAGATGAGGCTCCAGTGTTATAGAGAGTGTTGGGTAACTGTTCAGGCAGTACTGTCTCAGTCATTTTGTTCCTTTTGGAAGCTGCTAATCTGCACTACCAGTTCACCCAGGCATTTAAGTTTTATTCCTTCTCAGGTCTCTGAGGGTGTTGAAGGCCAGATAGTTTAGTTTTACAATCAAGTATAGTTGGTTAAGGGATAAGATCTTTTTAGATCAGGATAAAGGATTTAATTTGAGATGAAATATGATGGATATTAAATTTCATTCAGAAATTTAGACCCAACAACATAAGAAAGATGTTTACTTCAAGTTTGACAAATACAAATAGCCAAATCAGTATGAAAGTAACATTTATATAACTCATGATTGTCTCATGGTTCTCCCTACTGTATGTAGTTTGTTTTATTAATGTGTATTAAAACAAATATATGTGTCAAAAAGTGATTTATTTTTTAAAAATATTTATTTATTTATTTATTTATTTATTTATTTATTATGTATAAAATGTTCTGCCTGCATGTATACCTGCATGTCTGAGGAGGGCACCAGATCTCATTATAGATGGTTGTGAACTACCATGTCCTGCAAGGAATTGAACTCAGGACCTTTGGAACAGCAGCCAGTGCTTTTAACCTCTAAGCCATCTATCCAGCAACACCCTCTTTTTAAACAGTGATTTCTTTTTAAAAAATAATATTTATTTACTTAATACACCAATCAAAGACCATGCATGATGAGGTGCTAGACTCTCTGCTCAAATGTAGTTGATAGGCAGCACAGTCTCCTTGTGGATACCATAATATGGGGAGTAGGGCCTACTATTGACGTGGGCTTTGTTGCTTAGTCATTGATCACTTTCTCCTGCTGGGGTGGCCTTGCCAAACTACATAGTAAGAGGATGCAGGCAGTACAGACGAGACTTGATAGGCTGAGGTCAGATGATAGGGGAGGAGGGCACCCCCTTTCTCAGGATTAGGGGAGAGGGGAACGGGGAATGAGGGAGGGACAGTGGGACCAAGAGGAAATGAGGGAGGGGCAACAATCAGGATATAAATTTTAAAAAATTAAATAATAAAGATTTATTTATTATGTATAGAGGCTTAAATTCTTTTTTTGAGCAGCCATTTATACAGGCAATGATGTAATAAGAATTCAAGAGAAAATACAGCAAAACCACAATAAACCAAGTAAAAATTCTTTGGGTGAGGAACATATGTATAATGTTTTACTGGGAGATCTAGGCTGTTTTTCAGTGAAGGTAATATCTGGAATTTACGAGGAAGAAATGTTAGATCAAGATATTCTGAATAGAGAAAAGGCATGTTTAAAGACTATGTGTGCATGTAGAGAAGGTAAGGGATGTGACTGAATAAGCTTCCTATATAGAAATTTTATAGTACAATGTTTATAAGGTAGTTAAACTTGAATATATCCAAATTATATCCTTATAACTTGAGGAGTGTAAGCACATGAGTAATTTGAAATTTTGAATGTTCAGTTCATTAGCCTTGAATCGATTTGTAGAAATGTAAGATCGAACATAGGAATCACCTAGTTCTTTGAAGTCTAACTTAGATATGGAGGGAGTACACTCTAGAAACTAACTTTTCTCATGGTTCTCCGTTCATAGACTTTTGATTTGGGAATATATATGTAAATGTAGCAATATAATTCAAACCAAAATGTTTTAAGTGCTGGAGAGTAAATTCAAACAACCATCCATTTTGAGAAATATATGAATCCCTGGCTAAAAATCAATGCCCTTTAAAGGTGGCTGTGACAGTTATGTCTTGAAGGATAGAAGAGTCATCAAAATGCATTATCTGTGTCGAAAAGAATAAGCACATATACCGAAGAGGGTATAACTAATGTGGTTTGAACGAGCTCATGTACACATGAGGAAGTGTTGGTGGCAGAACTGGAGTCATACTGGGTAATTTCCAGGAATCATACATGACTGGAACACCAAAGCTTGTAGTTAATTTTTTTTAATGTATTAGCAATGTGAGAATACTGGAAATTTATCAGTGGAATATTGACTCACTCAAGGTTATAGCTTAGAATGGCTGTTATGAAAATAATGCTTTGGTATATTATATATAGAACATATAGGAGAACAGAATGTTAGAATAGTGTGGTAATCTCAGCAATCAAAAACGAAATGCCAAGCATGCACTTTTTGATCTACTGACTGAGATACCATTTTTCAGAGTCAACTACATCATAACAATGTTTCAATCACCAACAGATCACATATACTGCAGTGACCTATGAAATTATATTCTTTAGTGAAAATGTAGTTATCTTAGTCTGAGAAAATACCCTTTAATGCATGCGCAGTGACAAAACTTACTAACTGTATGTTTGTCAGAATGTGTTATTATTAAATGAGATACAGACTAAATAAGACACATCATGGCAATGAACAGTATTGACGTGGCAAACATGGGTGTCATATTAAGGACTATCTCTCCTTCAGAAGGTAGGCATCAAAGATACACAAATACACACATGCACATGTGCATGCACACTCAATTAATCCCTCCCTCCCACGTGCATACCCAAACAGAGGTGAGACACACACAGAGATGGAGAAACAGAAACAGAAAGAATAAGGGAGAGATGGAAAATGGAGGTGGGTAGAAAGGGGTTATATTTCTAAATTCTTGGTGTCTATATTATTTGTTTACAAGTATTAGCCAATCTTTGGATAGATTTTGATTCATAACAAATTGATAGCAGTTACTAAATTTGATTCTGAGGAATTAGGAGACCTTGCTTAGCAGAAAAGCCCTGTGTGTATGTTCATTGATGTTGTGAGATTCTAGTTCTCTCTGCTAAGTAATTAGCATAGTCCCTGGATGGAACATCCATCATGATTATATATATGATCCAGTACTTACATTGGGCCAATATTGAACATGCCTCCCTTGATATGCATATTTCCCACTGTATATTAAAGATGTGCTGTGTATATTAAAGATGTGCTGTGCACCCAGAGATAGACTCCACAAAGAAAACACATCCAGTGAATTGAATTATCAGTGACAAAGTATGAAACTTCTAAAACTAATAGACTTGATAGTTTAGTATAATGCAAGGTGATTCCATTTGTTCTCATTAACAGGAATATTTGACTTTGAGAGATTCATTTTACTAAAAGCCTAGATATGATTTTCCTGTCTGTGGCACATTTTTAAATCTTTAAGTTCTTTAATACTACAAATATTACTGGAAATTGATTATTAGCAAAACTTAATATAATTGTCATAATCTATGTTATAATATCATTTCAAGATTTTTTTCACATAGAATATATGATAAAGAGAAATATGTATTTCTATGTGTGTCTTTTTGGGTCTGTGTTATCTCAGGATTCTAATTCCATCCATTTGCCTGAAAAAAAAATCAAGATTTCCTTGTTTTTAATGGCTAAGTAGTTAGTATTCCATTGTGTAAATGTACCACAGTTTCATTATTTTTTCTTCAATTGAGGAACATCTAGGTTGTTTCCAGGTTCTAGCTATTATGAGTAGAGCTGCTCTTAACATAGTTGAACAAATGTCCTTGTGGTATTTGGAGCACCCTTTGAGTATATGCCCAGAAGTGGTATAGCTGGGTATTGAGGTAGTACTATTTCCAATTTTCTGAGAAAGTGACAGAATGATTTCCAAGGTGGTTGTACAAGTTTTCACTCCCACCAGCAATGGAAGAGTGTTCTCTACATCCTTGCAAGCATGTGCTGTTACTTGAGTTTTTTTATCTTAGCCATTTTGATGGGTATAAGATGGAATCTCAGAGGTATTTTGATTTTCATTTTCATGATGACCGCAGATATTAGCCATATATTACAGGGCAACCATACTACAATTCACAGCGTTAAAGAAGCTAAGTAACAAAGCAACCCAAGAGAGGCCCTCCATAAATCTCACTCAGATGGGAAAATCAAATAGACAGCAGAAGTGGATGTAGAGAGAGAACTGGGTAGGCGAGGGTGTGAGAAGGGAAATGAGGTGGGGACCAGATGTGAGGTGGGTGGGAAGAAAAGGAGAGGGGAGGGAGCCTGGAGAGAAATGGGCAGGGGCATCTCTGAGACATGCTGGAGACCTGAACATGGTAGGCTACAGGAAGGATATGGGGCTGTCTCTAGCTGAGCCTCCTAGCAGTTTGGTACATGGAGGCCACCTTCTAGCCAGGCAGGACTTATAGTGGTGGGAAGGCAACATCAATTCACCTATAAAACATCCAACCCAAAATTTACCCTACCTACAAGATGTGCAGAGATAAAGATAGAGACTAAAGGAATGACTAAGCAATGTCTGGCCCAACCTGAGACAGCCAACCCCTGATATCATTAATAAAACTCTCCTATGTTTACAGACAGGAGCCTACCAGAACAGTCCTTTGAGAGGCCCCACCCAGCAGCTGATCTAATCAGAGGCTGAGACTAACAGCCAAGCATTAGGTGGAGCTCAGGGAGTCCTGTGGAAGAATATGTGTGTTAGGGGTGTGGGTGTGGGTGGGAGATGATGGAAGGACGTGAAGTGATCAGGGATGCTACAAGAGGACCAAGAGTGTCAACTAACCTAGACCCATGGAGGCTTGTGGAGACAGAAGCACCAACCAAAGACCTGGACTGGATGTGGGTCCCCTACACATGTGGAGCTGATCAGCAGTTTGGTCCTCATGTGAGTCCCCTAGTGAGCTGAGGCAGTCCTGTTTATGGCATGGACTCTGCTGATTGCTTTTGATCACTTTCCCCTAAAAGTGCTACCTTGCCTGTCCTCAGTAGGTGGTTCAATCCTGATGGGACTTTATATGCTGGGGTGGGTTGGTGGAGCAGGGCTAGCCTAGTCTGCATATCTATATACCAGGCTAATCAGAGATACATTGGGAAACTTTGTCTCAAAAGGAGGGAGGGGTGTCTCTATATTATTTTTTTCAGTTTTCTCCCACAGGGTTTTTGTATTTATCTTATTTTTGTCAATTGTAGACTTTTTACATTTATAACTGCCAAAAATAAACTAAATTCTAACATTATCCAAGTTCTTTAAAATTGAAACAGCCTTAAAAGTGCCAAATAATCATGATTATTTTTAAGGCCTTTGGATATTTTAACAAAGTTAATAATTAGATGGTGGGATCTGATGTCATCCTAGCTGTTATGTGTATAAACATATGCAGACACATTTTACAATTATTTAACTGGTGTCTTTTTAACTTAATCTGCTCATGTAGACTGCAAGGATGTCAAAATATAATTTAATACTTTGATATTTGATGAGCAAGTTTACCTTTAAAGACTACACATAGAATGAAATCAAAGAACTAAGTTATCTTAGGTATATTTAATGACATATGATATCCAATGCATTAGTCACATATCTCAGATATCTAGAAAAACAGGCCTTGAATCAATTATAATTATGCTGGAAATATGTGCTCCTTTGCATCAGAGGGAATGTGTGGTAAATTATGGCTGCTGAGCACTTGTCTCTTAAAGCTTTTTTCTATAGAATATTTTTATTTTCATCTTTCTAATACACCAGCACTAACCTCCGTTGCCAGTAATAAACTAGATGGAGCATTATAGAAGTAAGCACGCTCCATCCTCAAAGCTGGATGACAGAGCCAGTCATAGTGCACACTGTGACTTTAGTGATCTTCCACATCCTCTAGCTAGCTGGAGTAAAATGCTTACTCAGCATTTGGACTGTCAGAGTGTTTTATGAAATGACAATTTAAGTTTAGACTAGGCCACAGTTTTGTAGAGCACAGCCAATATCTGATACACTCCAGAAATGTTTCCTAGACATTTTACTATGGAACTAAATGTTCAGGGACAAAACCTTTTAGATTGTTTACTAATTTCCATTAAAAGCTTAGGAGTTCACTGAGAATGCCTACTTCTGTTTTACTGTGTCCAGTTCACTGGGAGGAAAACACAGTTGTTTATAGTCCTGCCCTCTTGGAAACAAATTTTTCATCATATATAGGTCTTATGATGAGATACTTTTAAAATCCTCAAAAAAAAAAAAAAAAAAAAAAAGATTTGAGTGTAAAATGGTTGTGTTAAAACATAAACCAATAAAAAGAACTGTAACAATCCATGTAATTTTCACCTTTTCTCATGAGTAAATTGCACAAATCTCTTCATAGGCAATAAAACTTCTTCTTCATACATATTTAGAGATGTTCATTTTGATAGTTACCAGCTGTGTCACTGGTCACATTGCTGTAGAGCATTGCAATATCCAAACTATGTTCCAGAAGTTTAACGTCATATCCTGCCTGTAACTGTGTTTATAAGCAAAGCTGTATTAGATATTGCTAATTTTATACGATTTATAACTCAATTTTTGTTACAATAAAAAATGGGGTAATTTGATGCATATTACAAAAGCACCAGGAGCCTGTGTTGTAGACTGTTTGGCCTTCAAGATGAAGACTGGACGTTAGGACTACTGTGGAAGAGTACATTATTTTTGTTTATTTTGTTTCATGTAACGGAAAAAAAAAGACATAAAATATTTCAGGTCATTTTTTTCTTTTACTTATAAAACAAAAACTATTTGTGAGGCTAATTCTTGTTTTTATAAAAAAAAAAAAAAAACCCTACTGGGAGACCTGGTGGCACTCAGAGGAAGGACAGCAGGTTGCCAAGAAGAGACTTGATACCCTATGAGCATATACAGGGGGAGGTAATCCCCCTCAGGAACAGTCATAGGGGAGGGGAATAATGGGAAAATGGGAGGGAGGGAAGAATGGGAGGATACAAGGAATGGGATAACCATTGAGATGTAACAAGAATAAATTAATAAAAAATTAAAAAAAAAAACCCTACTACCATCATTTAGCAGGAAGCTGTGCTTTGGCACATTTTGTATGCAGTTGGAGGTCAATTGTAAGTTTGTATCTCTGAAATTAAAATTACAAATATGCTACAAGATCAGCCCATAGGGGAAATGGAGACTAGGCTCAGGGGATTCTGATAGTGGTTTCTCATGCTGCAGCATTCCGTGCCTGAGAACCGCACGAACGGGCCTATTTGAAAGCATTTACCAGGATACTCATGGCTCTAACTGAATTATGGCTGCAGATACATTCTCTATAGCAGGCAATTCCTTCTGGCTTTCTCAGCAATACTTCCTGTGTCAACTTAATATTTTCTAATTTGTCACATTTAGTTTCCTAAAAAGAGAGAAACTTGTTAGAAAATACGTGTACATGTTCCAAGTTATTTTTCTTACCTTTTTGGTATCCTCACATCTGTGTGTGTGTGTGTGTGTGTGTGTGTGTGTGTGTGTGTGTGTGTGTGTGCATTAAAAATAGCTGTAAGAAATTTAATGTGCTATTTGCAGAAATAAAAGGCTTTTTGGTGATAATACAATGGTTAACAGTATTTTTAAAAATTGCAAAGAAATAATCACTCGGAACAAGATTGGTATTTTCTTATATGGCATCCTATTTAGGTCTTTTCTTTTCAGATATGCAGCTCTGTAAATTTGAACCCAACAGAGAAGATGTAGTATTCATATAATTTTCCTCTCTTACAAGAACCATAATCATTCTAACGGGATATTGTAAGCCTGGGCGACTGTCATTTCTGAAGACAACAGGAACTCTTTAGGGGTATGCAAGATGGAGGGCACCTGTGGTTCATTGAGTCTCAGTATCTTCCTTATAGAATCAGTATGGGTCAAAATATTCATAAATCAATGTGAAGGATGTTGAGATCCTTACAAATATGATCAAACATAACAAAGAAAAAATTAAAGGTTAAGTAATCTATATTTGAAGAAATCTTTACTTCCAATATAATCTTGATAGTGGCTGAATAAGCTATATAAATGAACATGAAATTTAACCCTGAAAGATTTCATATATTTATTTTAAGTGTACAAATCTGTTTTAGACTGAGAATTATATGTTAATTTACACAATATTCTATAAGAAAATAACTGTGTTATTTGTCATTTCAAGACATAAGATTCCTACATTATAAATATCAAAGGAGTGGGAAAATTCTTTGTAGAAAAGAGATCAAAATTTTGTGACATTGGAGCAAATAAGAATGGTTTTTAATAAATTTAAAAGCCAGGGAGATTTTAGTAATTAATTTGTGTTAAAATGGTTTTTTTAGTAATTTATTCAGATAACATCTCAATTATTATCTCCTCACTTGTATCTTCCTGTTCCCTCTCCTTCCCTCTTTTACCCTATTCCCCTCCCCTAGGTCTGTGATAGAAAGGGACCTCCTCCCACACCATATGATCACAGCCCATCAGGTCTTCTCCTGGTAGCCTGCTTACCCTTCCTCTGAATGTCACCAGGACTCCCCACCAAGGGGAAGTGGTCAATTAGAGAGTACCAGAGTTCATGTCAGAGTAAGTCCCCGCTCTCCACACAACTGTGGAGAACGTGCTGTCCCTTGGCTAGATCTGAATAGGGATTCTAGGTTTACTGCATGCATTGTCCTTGGTTGGTATACTAGTTTGAGCAGAACCCCCCTGGGTCCAGATCCACCAGCCTTTATGGTCTTCTTGTAGGTTTCAAGAACTCTCTGGATCCTTCTATTTCCCCATTCTCCCATACCTCTATCACCTGGAGTCCCAATAGGAAGTTGCACCATCTATCTCAATCTCCTGCTAAGTCAAGACTTTCAGGGGACACCCCGGTTGGGCTAGTGTCCAATTATAAGTGAATATATACCATGTGTATCTTTGTGGAACTGGGTTACCTCACTCAGGATGATCATCTCTAGTTCCATCATTTGCCTGCAAATTTCAGGGTTTCTTGTTTTTAATAGCTGAGTAGTATTCCATAGTGTAAATGTACCACAGTTTCTTTATGCAGTCTTCAACTAAGGGACGTCTAGGCTGTTTCCAGATTCTGGCTATTATGAATAGCGCTGCTATGAATGTGGTTGAGCATATGTCCTTGTTGTGTGGTGGAACATCTTTTGAATATATTCCCAGGAGTGGAATAGCTGGGTCTTGAGGTAGCCTTTTTCCTAGTTTTCTGAGAAAGAAAAAATAGTTTTTAAACATGCAAGTTGTACATGCTATTGGCAGAACAACTGAAATAATTCAGATCATAAGGAAATATTGGTGATTCTTATTCCATGTCTCACGTTGCCTATGTATTCTTCAATACACATCCATACTCATATGAACATACAATGGAAACAAGCAATGAACTGTCATAAAAATGCTTATATGTATATAGTTATTGTTATTCTTTATCTCAACAATTAATATCTATTTTATTTACCTTCGCTACTGTTTCTTTAAGACCTTAATATTACTGCTCTTGCCATTGTCTTACTATTTTACTAAGTTATCCTCGGCACAGATTCCTATTCTCCTCTCCTACTTACATTTTAGTATGTGAGTTTCAGGAGCTTTCTCTGTGATGTGTAACAGGACTAGAGTCCTTGCAAGGATACAAGGCTTCATTCATAATTCAAAAACATCCCTTCCAATTCCTCCTTCCCTATATTCTGCCACTTCCCCTCCCAACTTCATGTATTCTTCTTCTTCTTCTTTTACCCAGTGTCCATTTGATGCTACCTATATATACACGTGAAGCATCCCTGAAGATGCTGACATTTTTCCTGCTTGGCAGCTATCAATTGCCTAAAACTCCTAAATTAGAGGTAGGATTTCAACAGTCCCCTTACCATGGGTGCTAAGGTTTGGGCTATCTTGGACATATGCAGGTATTTTAGACACAGTTACAGCTTCTTTATCATAACAAACTTCAAATATATATAAAACATTCCATCATGTGAATATAAATTAAATTTATCACGTTTGTTAATTTTAAGTTGTTAAAGAAATCATATAGATCTTTTTCTTAGTCATCTGACACTGACTTCTGTTCCCACTTCACTGTTTCCCCACACCTCACAGTAGCCTGGCTCTGCTTTCATGACTTAGGTATACTATCACACTTTCCTCTCTTCCTTCAGGTTTCTTGTTTTACTCTCATGGATATCTTTCTAGTTTCATGATTACCATCTCCCCTGAACACTCACAAATTCAAATCTAGGTTCTACATTTGGGTTAAACACATGGTGTTTTTCTTTTTGAGTTTGGAGTATTTTCCTTAGCATAACGCTCTTTAGTTGTGTCTATTTCCCTAAAATTGTCACAGTTTCATTTATTCATATGGTGAAATAAAATTCTACTGTGCAAATGTACTACATTCTAATAATCCACTAATCTCATGATGGACATATGGACTGCTTTTATTTCTTAGTGTGAATAGTGCGGCAATAAATAAGAATGTACAAGTATCTTTATGGTATATTAGCTCAGGGCTTTGGAATAAATATGCCCATGAGTCAGATATCTCAGTCATATTGTAGTTTTAGCTTTTGAATAATCTTCACAATGAGTTTCATAGTGGATGCTCCAGTTTACACTCCCATAAGCAGTGTTTAAGGAATAATCTTTCCTCGTGTTCTACCAGTTTGTGGCCATTTATATTCTTGATGTCATAAGAATTAATAATTAATAAATCTGACTAGAGTGAGATGGAATCTTAAAGCAGTTTCCTAATTGCCAAGAATGTTGAACATTTTAAAATTCTTATTGGACATTTGTATGTTGAGTTCATTGGCCTACTTAATAATTGAAGATTATTTTGTGTTAAATTTTTGTTGTATATTCTAGATATCACCTTCCTGTCTCCGTTAAAATTTCTATTTCTGTGATAAAACATCATGGTCATTGGGGGTGAGAGGTAGGGAGGAAAGGGTTTATTTGGATTATTCTTCTATACCACAGTCTATCATATAAGGAAATTGAAGAAAGAACTCATGGTAGGAATCTCTGGTCGTTTCTCCTCCACTTATGTCTTGAAGTGTTTTTCCTGTTTACCTCTAGTAGTTTCAGAGTCATATTAAGTCATATTAGGTTTCATGTCATGCCTTTGGTCAATTTGCATGGATTTTGTGCAGGGTGAGATCGAGTTTTACTCCTCCTCACATGGATATCTGGTTTTCCAAGCACCTTCTGTTGAAGAAGCTCAACACAAAGTCAGCGCTAGTGATGTTTCTGCGCACTGATAATAAATTTAAGAGAAAAGTTGAAGGAAATATATGTTCACAGCAGCAACATAAAAATCACCTTAGGATTAAATGAATCAAAGAAGTAAATGCCCTCTACAGTGAAAATTATAATACTTCAGAGAGCAAGGAAGTTCAAGGATCAAATCTCAGCTCTTCTGGAGCGAGGCAGCCTTCCTCAGGTGAGGTACAGAAAAATAGCAAAGTCATCTCCAAGTGTAAATGAATCTAGTGTGAATTAATGTGACAGTGTGTGGAGAAAATGTCCACCAAATCTTTGTTGCCCTGCATATTAACAGCCTGATAATTGTCTCCTACACAGAATGCTCCTGCCAAGGTCAGACAAACTTGCCTTTTTGTTCAGTTGTTTATAATAACCTTTGTTTATCTATCCATAATAACTCCACTTCCATGTTCAGCTGTGTGTCATAACCATGCCTCCCTGTTCAATTGTGTATAGTAAGGACACTGCACTTCCTAGGGGCTGAGGCTTTTAAAAAATTAATTTATTCAGATTACATCTCAATTGTTATCCCATCATTTGTATCCTCCCGTTCCTCCCTCCCTCCAACTTTCACCCTATTCCCCTCCCCTAGGTCTATGACCAAGGGGGACCTCCTCCCCCACTATATAATCAAAGGCTATCAAGTCTCATCTTGGTAGCCTGCTTATTCTTTCTTTGAGTACCACCATGCCTCCACACCAAGGGGAAGTGCTCAAATATGGGGCACCAGAGTTCATGTCAGAGTCAGTCCCCTCTCTCCACATAACTGTGGAGAATGTCCGGTCCATTGGGTAGAGCAGAGTAGGGGTTCAATGTTTATTACTTGTATTGTCCTTGGTTAGTGCAGTAGTTTAAGCAGACCCCCTAGGCCCAGATCCATCCATCACGATGTTCTTCTTGTAGGTGCTAGGACCTTCTGGATCCTTTTATTTCCCCATTCTCCTATATTTCTTTTACCTAGATGTCCTCACATCTATTCCAATCTCCTGGTAAGTGATGACTTTCATGGGACATGCCTTTTGGGCTAGTGCCCAATTATAAGTGAGTATATACCATGTGAGTCTTTCTGAGTTATCTCACTAAGTATGAACATTTCTAGTTCCATCCATTGCTCCACAAATTTCAGGAATTCCTTGTTTTTAATAGCTGAGTAGTATTCCATAGTGTAAATGTACCACAGTTTCTTTATCCATTCTTCTACTGAGGGACACTTAGGCTGTTTTCAGGTTCTGGCTATTATGAATAAGGCTGCTATGAACATGGTTGAGCATATGTCCTTGTTGTGTGGTGGAGCATTTTCTGGGTATATTCCAAGGAGTGGAATAGCTTCGTCTTGAGGAAGCCCTATTCCCAGTTTTCTGAGAAAGCACCAGGTAGATTTCCAAAATGGTTGTACAAGTTCGCATTCCCACCAGCAATGAAGGAGTGTTCCCCCTTTTCCACATCATTTTGATTTGCATTTCTCTGATGACTAAAGACATTGAGCATCTCTTTAAGTGTTTCTCAGCCATTCGATATTCCTCTGTTGAGAATTCTCTGTTTAGTTCTGAGCCTCACATCTTAATTGGGTTATTCGGTTTGAGGTGTTTAATTTCTTGAATTCTTTATATATTTTTGGATATTGGACCTTTGTTAGATGTGGGGTTGGTGAAGGTCTTTTCCCAGTCTGTAGGCTGTTGCCTTGTTCTCTTGACAGTGTCTTCTGCCTCACAGAAGATTCGGGGCTGAGGCTTTTTTATCCAAAAGTCCAGACTACTTGATCCCAGTTTTTCTCTGTATGTTTGTCTGTCATTTCTTCATTCATTTACCACCCTAGCTAGGTAAATCACTGGGGCCAGGAAAAATTTGTCAATACAGTGAAGAAACAAGTTAGAGAAAAAACAAAATCTAAACAAAACCGCAACCACCATCACCAACAACAAAATTCTTGATGATGGGAGAACCTTTTATATACATAGATTGGCAGAATTAATATTTTTTAAATGTCTATAACACCAAAGTAACCTGTATATTCAATGCAATCTATAGCAAAAGCCCAGTGAAAGTCTTTACAAAACTAGGAAAAGTAATCCCAAAGTTCACTTTGAAGTATACAAAACTCAAATACCTCCCAGAAATGACAATGCTAGTGGTGTCATCAGATTTGAAAAGAAACTGTGGTACTTCACACTATGGAATACTGCTCAGCTATTAAAAACAAGGAATTCCTGAAATTTGTGGACAGATGGATTGAACTAGAAATGATCATAATAAGTGAGTTAACCCAGAAGCAGAGTCAAATGGTATATACTCACTTATATCTGCATACTAGCCCAAGGGGCATGTCCCATGAAAGTCTTCACTTACCAGAAAAGTGGGACAGAGGGGAGGACATCCTACTGGGACTCTAGGTGACAGAAGCATGGGAGAATGGCAAAATAGAAGGATCCAGAGGGTCCTAGAAACCTACAAGAAGAACATTATGATAGGCAGATCTGGGCCCAGGGGTCCCGCTCAAACTGTGGCACCAGCCATGGACAATACGTGCAGTAAACTTCGAATCCCTACCCAGATCTAGCCAATGGACAGTTGAGTGGAGAGTGGGGACTGATTTTCACATGTACTCCGGTGCCCCATATTTTACCACGTCCCCTAGATGGGGAGGCCTGGTGGCACTCAGAGGAAGGGTAGCAGGTTACCAAGAAGACACTTGATACCCTATGAGCATATACAGAGGGAGGAGGTCCCCCTCAGTCACAGTCATAGGGGAGGAGAGTAAGGGGAAAATAGGAGGGAGAGAGGAATGGGAAGATACAAGGGATGAGAAAACAATTGTGATGTAATATGAATAAATTAATAAAAAATATTTAAAAAAGAAATTATACTACATTGCTACAGTGACAAAAATATCATGACACAAGCCCTAAAACAGTCATGTTGATCAATGGAACATATATAAAGGATCTAGAAATGCACCAATGAATCCACTACCAGACAATATTTGGAAACAATGTCAAAACCTCACATTTAAATGTCTTCCTTAGAGGTCCCCCTCAGGAACAGTCATAGGGGAGGAGAATAATGGGAAAATGGGAGGGAGGGAAGAATGGGAGGATACAAGGGATGGGATAACCATTGAGATGTAACAAGAATAAATTAATAAAAAAATTAAAAAGAATAAATAAATGAACTAGATGTTAACAAAAATAAAAAAATAAATAAATGTCTTCCTTTTTCAAGCAATTTTATATTGATGACCATTACATTTTAGTTTTTCAGTTTTGCAACTGAGAAAATTCATGGATAGATATTCTTATGTATATGCTCCTATTGGATTATAATACAGATATTCTGGAATAAAATTACATACAATTCTACAAATCTCCATTTGCACAGGTATTATTTTACATTGAGGTTAGATATAAATTCTATCTTTTAGATTATAAATATCAATACTCTTAGGAATAAGAATTGCTTTCATATAGTATTAATTGTCATTTGGCCAAGTTCATGAGTAATTTCGACGCTTATTAATATCATGCCTTGGTTATCTTCCCCCAATATTTAGTTTTTCTAATCCTCCAAAGTGCATAGGCAGATGTGAGTGTCTGAACTGAGTGTTTTCTTTTTAGGCGAACATTGTGTTAAATAGCCTTCCTGGTCTCTAGGCACTACCACTTGCTCATGTAATGATTTATTAGCTATATCATAACAATTAGAAAAATGAAAGGTTAAAAATATTTTCCATTACAGCTCAAGTAATTTAAGCAATTTTAAGATATGTGTGTTTGGAAAAGTCATCAGGAGTAGGCAAGCATCATAGTGGTGATAATGATCAGTGTAAGCTAGTAACTTCTAATGGGGATATGAATGGAGCTTTGGAATTGCGTTTCAAATCCAAAGTACTTGTTTTTCTAGATTTATTGTATACAAAATACACACAGAAGCTGGTGAGCCACGACAGGTAGTTTGAACATATTTTACCATTTTTATCTAAAAGAATGTCAGAAAGTATTTTTTTTTTTGAAAATGAAAAATGCTAAGTATAATAAAAGTGTGTATTTATGCTCTCGGCAGCCAAATGTGCTTTTTAATGGAATTTAAATAAATGGAATTTTTATGACAAAAAAAGCAACAGTAAAGGCAGTGATTATGTTTTTCATAGTTCATTTGCCTTCTTTGCCCTGAAGACCTTGTGTGGAGGAAAATGAGATCCTGAGTGAAGTCTACAATGTCATTCACTCTAAAGAAGGACTCAGAGACCCATTGGTGTTTAATGACCCTTACTGGCCCATGCAATGGGAACTTGTATGATCTTCAAAAATAGATAGTTCTTTGGTAATGTTAAGAAATATTATTTTTGTCAAATGTTAATGCAGTAGACAGACTCTTTTATGCACTGGCTGCTTTTATCTATTGATATTTGCAGAGAGAGAGTCTTAGCAAAGTTTGATGGAATATTATTGTTAGCTTATTAATGAGAAATAATTTTTTAATTTGATAACAACCTTAGGGCTTAGCTTAAAATAGAAAAGGTATCAGTTTGAGAAATCAAAAAGCAAGATGTTAAATTAGTGTGTAAAAACAGGCTCATTACATGTAAATGCTACTGTAATTCAGGCCTGAGATTTTGTTCTTGAATAACCCCAGAGTGAGGGGACTGATCTCTCTCTGAGGAGTAATATTGGAGTACTGCACATCCTTCATCTCATAATGGTTATTGTGTTGGATATTTTGAGAACACACTGACCTGCATTTGTAGCCCTGCATCTGTAGAAAGCCTGGGGCAATGAAAAGGCTGAGAAAATCGCACAAAAGTTCTGAGTGCAAATAAGTTTTTAAAAGTTGGCATAGATGCCCCCAAATCACTTCAAAAGGAAAAGTGGAGATAACTTGGGCATAATGCTGGAAAGAAACAGGAAACTATGTTATAATGGTATTTAGCTCTTCAAATGACTCTAAATGAAGTTGCTGTGTCTGCTCCATTGTTGCAAAATAACAAAAAGCTTACATGTACCTCATCATTGCAATGGACACATTGAGGTGAGAAGTGGTTGACTGTGGTGTCAGCTCTTTCTGTACAGAGATCATGAGCAGTTGCCAAAACTACTGTGTGAAATGAGCTAAATACCCATGTTGGAAGATGTCCAGTACAATTTTATGTACTTTCAACTCACCCTTGAAAAATAAAATATGATTTAGAAAACCTGACTAAATTTGACCATTCAAACAAACAACTCAAGTGGAAAAAAAAAGCAACATTTAGGATGGGTTAATTACGTGTAGGTGGGCTAATCAGTAATAAGTGCATGGACTAGATAATTAATTCCACAGAACTCAAAAGGAAAACTAGTGAAATTAAAAGAAAGGACTGAAGAAAAATGAAAAGGTAGTGTGAAATAAGGGTAATATATGTTTATGTTCATTTTTTGCTCTGATGAATCAACAAAATTTAAGATGAATGTTTCATGATCAAGTAAGAAAATTTTATTATTAGTTACATTACAAAATTGTACTTTTAGTGCCAAGAATCAAGTAAATCAAGGATCCTGGAAAATACACAAGGGGAAGGATATGGAAGGCAAGTGATTCACAAAACATGAGAAAAAATGAACAGGAAACAGTCAATAATATGTCAATGATTCGAAATGAGAGCAAGTTGTAAAGCCCATTCAACAATAAATTACTTAAAAGCAGTTGACAGAAAATAGGCTACAGAGACAAATAGTAACTAATAGAATGGGATGGCTCACCACTTAAGCAATGTATGATAAAGCTTTGTCTGTAAAAGTTAGTATTTGGGGCTTTGTGGACCATATAACTGTCTGTGGTATATTATTGTTATTTGTTGACATTATTCAAAAAATTATGTGTTAACTTTTTAACTAAACAATACAAATTCTAGACTTATTTCATGTACTAAACAGTTTGCTGGTAGGAGCAGGGAGGCAGGATCTAAGGGGCAAAGAGTAATTAGAGAGGAGGAGAATACTTAGACTTAGCTCTGTAAGGCTAAGATTCTGAGATAGAAGGTCATATGTTAGCTGTTCTCAACACCATCCTAGAGACGTGTCTGTAGCTATAGAAATGATCCCATAAGTGCAGAGCAAATCTATAAGACAGAAATAGGAAGAAGGCTCGCAGTTTATAACTGGATGTTCTTTCTAAAATCTATTTGTAACAGCAGATATAAGCTGTATTGCAGAATTCCTTTACTGAGTATACCCAATTGTTCTAAAAGAAATTTGACCAGGGCAGGCATGTTGTCACGTCCTTAATAGGGAATTTGAGTTAGTGTGCTTATTGCCACTTTTCAGTGGTTTCCTTCAGTTACTAAGTTATTCAACTCTCTCTTCTTCATAAGTGATAGTATGTTCTCAGGTTGATTTTTGTACACATATACTCTTCAGCCAAAAATATATGTTAATCTGGTCTTGTGATGATTTCCTGTGTATCCACACCAACTCCCCTACCAATATTGTAGAACTTCTCAGTTGTTTTCTTACTTGATTGAGTAGTTATGGGCATGTAATCAGTCTGATGCAGTATTTAAGCTCAGAATCTCTAGTGTATCATTAAGGCATTACCTTCCTTAAACTGATTGTGTTTCTTTTGGTACTTTTTACAGAAAATCTATGGGCCAAATAGAACAAACCCAACATGAATTCAAATTTCCACAGTTCCTCTCATAAACACTGCTTGTAGCTCCCCAACATTCTTTTTCTTTTTTGTCAGATTCTCAGATTACAAAATTTACTTGGGCTTTCACTTACAAGATTTTCTTCTCATACTAGATTAGGCCAATTGTTTTGTATTTCCTTAACAGTGTGTGTGTGCACTGCTACTTTAATGAGTGAATCAGTGGATGATTTAATGTGTTAAAAGCTGACCCCTTGCGTGTCCTCTCACCTAGACAGTAATATATTTAAGGATAGAACCATGTACCTCTACAATTCAATGTGTGGGAAAATATTTGGGACTTTTAATAATAAATAAGTATTTATTTAAAGAGTAGATTTTTGGAATGTATATATAAATGTAACTGCTCTATTTTCCATGTTTTATTTTTTTGTTTCAATAGATTTTTAAAAAAGATGTTTGACAATTAGCTAACCTGTTGTTCTGCTTGAAAAGTACATATCCCCAGTACTATAGTAATAATAATAATAACAACAACTAAGTCTTATTATGTAGCCCTCTCTGACCTGGACAAAGATCTGCCTGCATCTGTCTCCTTGGTGCTATTTTTAAAGCTGTGTGCCACAATGCCTTGTCTTTTAGCAATATTTTAAAGAAAAAATAGAAAAGGATTCTGATAAGAGAAAAATCTCAGTACAGAGGCTTGAGGGAATGAAGATTATTTTCTCATCAAAGCAAACAAACTCCATAGGAATGCCTATGGAAAATTTTAATATATAAATGCCCTTCGTTTATCTCTCTACCAAATTCACAATACTTTGGGTAGAATTTTATACCAGTGCAATTGGAGGTGCTTTACATATCCCACCACTCCAACTTGATTCACTACCTCTTCTGCATGCTACCTAGTTTGAAGAAGGGAAAAGAAAGAAAAATCTGTGCGCCACAGTCTGCCCATTGCTTTGCAAATACAGATACACTGTCATATACATATATATGCTTGGTATGTGTCTTAGTTAGGGACACCATAACAAAGGCACCCTTATAAAGGGAAAATACTTAATTGGGTCTGGCTTACAGTTTCAGTTGTCTAGTCCGTTATTATCATGGTGGCATGCAGACAGATGTGGTGCTGGAGAAGGAGATATCTGAGAAGGCAGCAGAAGGAGACTGTGTGCCACAGGAGGCACAGCTTAAGCATAGAGGATTTCAAAGCCTGCTCCCCCAGTAACATACTTCCTCCAACAAGACTATACCTACCACACCAAGGCCACACCTTGTAATATGTGCCAAGCCTTCCAACACATGAGTCTATAGGGGTCATACCTATTCAAATCAGCACAGTGGGCACATTCCTAGAAAAGCAGATAATAGAAATGAGGAGACAACATTCTCCCACAGGTGCTATTCCTATTAAGAAAAGATAAACATGAAAAAGCTTTTTAGGCAAAATGCAAGTAACTAGACAAAATCAGATTAAGGGTGGCATAGCCACAAACTGACAGAACAACACCATCACAGAATCCATGACTGATCAAGATGCAGAGATAAAAAAAATCTGCAATGCAGCTCCTACACCAAAAGCTCAGGAAACATCAATAAGAATGGGAAGAAAGATTATAAGAGTTATGGGACCAATATATCTGCTAAGAGATAATATCTTCTGTATATAGCAGTAAGTTACACCCACAGACCCTTAACAATATGGTAACCTAAACATGACATACACAAGGACAATTTCAGTTGACATTGCAATGTGAATAGGGAATTCCCAAGAGACCCCACTCCTAAATGAATATCTTTAAGCAACTAATGGCTGCCTGGAGAGGGAGGATTAATCTTTTCCTGGAAGGAGGCCCTTGACAGATTATCCAATCCCAAGTGGTCAATCTTAAACTCATATTCATTGGTGCAATACTAAATGAATCCCTCAGGTTGAATTTGCATATATATGCATGAAATAATATTTAAAGATAAAGAGGTCATTAATTTGAGAGCTATGGAATTTATTCTGTTCAGATACATTTGGTCAAGAGAGGAGTAACAATCCAATTTTCTTGTCATGGACTTTTTGTGTGGTTGAAACACTGATAGAGAAAAGGCTGAACAATTCAGTTGAAACCAAATCCAAGGATCTCATATTCTGTTGAAAGAAATTCCCTGGGTAAACACGAAGAAAACATATATTCACTCCAGATAATGCACCAAGTACAGAAAACAGTTAACAATTTCATCCAAGTCATACATAGTGACCATTGAATTTATTTGGGTTATTTACAAGTATAGGTGAGTGTCTACTTACAGGAGTATGAATGACAGAGGTTAGAACACCTGTAGTTAAAGGTGTTGCGAGCTGGCCAATGTCAATGCTGGTAACTGAACTATGGCTCTTTGAAAGATCAGAAAGCCCTTTTAATCTTGTAGCCTTCTCTGTAGCCCCAGAGATATGTTCTTTCTATTTCTTACCTCTTCAGGGCTTATGTCATGGAGTGAAGTTGGAGTTTGCCAAAATCTTTTTCTGAACCTATTGAGATGATCGTATATTATTTACTTTTGGTTCAATTTATATGACTTGTACATGTTGAGCCATTTCTGAATTTTGGGAATGGTGTCACCTTGATCACAGTGGATCTTTTTTTCTGAAGGGATTTTGAATTGAGATTTTATTTCTTAATTTGACTTTTATTGATATCTTTTGTATTTATGTTAATCAAGAGAGATTTGTTTATGCCTTTGTTGTATCGTTTTCTCTTTTGGTATCAGAATAATGTAAGGTTTTAAAAAAGAGCACAATAGCATTCCTTCTTTAAAATTCTTTTTCTTTAGAGAAGAGTTTGAGAATGTTGGAATTTGTTTTTCTTTATAGATCTGATCGAACTGAGCAATAAACCTATCTGGGCATGGGATTTTTTTTCTCACTTGCAAAACATCTTTTAAATAACAAAATTGAAATTGTTTATAGATTTGTTTAAATTATTTTTTAATATTTGTTTATTTTTGTAGGTTCTCTCTATATAGACATGTATCCATGAGTTTTAGGATTTTAATTTTAGTGGAATATTTGCTTAAAGTATGTCCTGATTGTTTTCTGAATTTCACTGTTACTTGTTTTAATGTATCCCTATTCATCTCCAATTTTCTTAATAATGGTCTTCTTTCTTTTGCCTATTTGACTAGGGATTTGCTGATCTTGTTCATCTTTTCAATTAAATAATTCCACATGCTCCTTAGAATCTTTAAAAGCCAGAAAAACCTGGGATGTGTATTTCAAGGTCTAAAACACAAAACTGACAACTTAGACTATTTTACCTAATAAAACTGTTTCTTATAATTTAAGAAGAAAAGACAAAAAATGTCTATAATAAAAATAGTTTAAGTAAATTAATAATTAAGTCAGCCCTGTAGAATATACTTGAAGGAATCCTTTGTACTAAAGAAGGTTAACATAGCTATGCGTGATTATTCATCTGATGTAATTGTCATCTCTGAGGCTTATGGCCTTGCCTGCTAACCTAGGCCTAGTCTGGAAGCTTCTAGCCTCCACACAAATCTAATCTAGGCCTAAGATGTTTTCAGCATCTGAGATTTACTGCTGAATATTCCCACACTTTCTAGCTTTTTCTGAATTCTGGCTGGCTGGTTTAACTCAGCTGTTCTGACTCAAATTTTTCTCTAAGCTGATTGATTCAAACTGGCTTTTCTCAGTTTCTGACTGAATTTTTCTGCTTGGTCTCAAACTAACTCTAGGAATCTGTTCTAATCTTCTGGCTCCTTCTCATTTTCTGGCTTGTTATATCTTTACCTGTGTCTAGCTTCTTCTCTCTTCAAGCCATGCCTGAAAACTACTCCAGTAAAACTGCCTCCTCTTTCTCTCCTTCTGCACTATTCTCTTTTAAGTTGCCTCTCTTTACTCTCTGTTCTCATGAGAGTTGGGCATATCCTATTCTGTCAGATCTTTTTCTGGCTCATCACTTTGTCTGCCTCTCAATTAGATATCATTTTCAAACATGGCTGCAGCTTTCTACAAACTAACTACCTTCATTGTTTGGGATTAAAGGTGTATACTCAGGACATGTCTGTATTCCAGCCAGCGGGATTAAATGTGTGTGCCATGTCTGCATTCAAGCAGGATCACACAGACCTAGAAAGTCTTTGGATGTGATCAGAGAAGCCATGTTTGAGTCTGTGGGAAAGAATATATCATGCTCAAACAATTGTTAAGGAATTTAAAAAAATATAAAATTCTCTTACTGAAATGACAGAGAATAATATATAACTTTAAGAAATGACTCTGAATATTAGCTATCACACTTACCAACCAAAAGAAACAGACTAGCTGACTGGAATAAAAACATAGAGCTCAGTTTTTTCAATAAGTGAATAATGTTTATCAATTCAGAGTCAACTTCAGGATGAAAATAGGAATTCCAAACAAAATAAACAAGAAAGAGGTACATGTTGTACTAATATCAGATGAAATACCCCACTAACAAAAATTAGTTATAGAAATAAAAAGGAGAACATTATGCCAACTAAGTAGACAAGGAACTAAGATTTTACAAGTTACAATTCTAAACATTTATACACCTGACATGAGTGTACCCAATTTAATAAAACTATATGATATGTAAAGTCACAGATTAACACTAAGAGAAAACCTATGCACTTATCAGCTTACCTTGCCAATAATCAGGTCTTCCAAAACAAAATAAACAGGGTTAAATGTATAATGTATTCATTCAGGTTAAATGAATGTAGTCCACATCTAGGAAATATCACATCCAAATACATATCACTGTCAAATACCCATTTTCTTCAGCAACTCTCAGAATGTCCTATGAAACAGGTCCTGTAATAGTACATAAGGCAAATCTTAATTTAAAAAATCTAAAGTATATGAATGTTGGCCTGAATGTATGTATATGCACCACAGGTGTGCCTGGTGACTGAGGAGGACAGAAGAGAGTATTAGTTCTCTATAAATTAGAAATTATAGCTGTGAGTCACTGTGTGGGAACTGGAAACAAAACATGGTGTGCTGAAAGATCAGAAAGTCCATCTAACCACTGAACAATCCTTTGCTGGCCCCATGAGGCAAATCTTAACAAATGTATAAAAATTGGAGTAATTTCTCGTATTCACTCTGGCTATATACCAAGTCACGTTGCACACAACTAAAAGCATTTCTAAAATGAAGTCAGTACCTTCCAAATTTTAGTTCCTGTTGATACTTCAGCCTTTTCACTGATCATTAATATCACAGTGACATGTAGAGTGATGAGTCACTTCCAGAATATTTTGAATTTATTTTACAAACTCCCTATGCCACGTTCACTTTTTATAATGTATTTTTTAATGTTGTAATGGATTAATTGTTAATGGTTAATAATCTTCTGTTTGTACATCTACATCAGATTTCGTGAGTGCACAGGCGCATTGTTAAATAGCAGTAATATTTTTAAATGATATTTTTTCTGAGTAGTAGTTCTTAACAATGTGACTAAAATGTATAATGTGCTATTTAGCTTGTTCAATTTACATCCCAATTGTAGCCTCCTCCCTCATTGCCTCCAGGTGGATACACCCTGCCTCACCCCCAGCCAGTCATCAGAAAAAGGGAGCCCTCCTCTCCTAACATCTGACTTCAGCTGATCAAGGCTCTTCTGGATTTTCTGTATCATCTTCCTCTGTAGCCTGGCGAGGCCACCCCACCAGAGGGACTTGATCAATGAATGAGCACCACAGTCCTTGTCAGAAATAGTTCCTACTCCCATGTTATGGGACCCACAAGGAGACTATGATGCCTATCTACTACATCTTAGCAGAGGGTCCAGGTCCTCACCATGCATGGCCTTTGGTTGGTGCATCAGTCTCTATGGCATACCCCTCCTCCACTGGGATTTGTTGGCTTACTGGTCCCTTTATGGAACTCCTGCCCCCTCTAGATACTTTTATCCCTCAAACCTTCCATTATACTCCTTGTGCTCCACTCTGAAGTTTGGCTGTGAGTCTCAGCATCTGTTTGGATATCCTGCTGGGTGCAGTCTTTCAGACGACTTCTATAGTAGGCTCCCACCCTTTTCCTTCTCTTTAACTGCTTCCTATGTCTATTCTATTTGCTCTCCTAGATGAGAATTAAGCATTTTCCTAGGGCATGTTAACTTCTTTATGTCTGTGTATTGTAGTGGGGTTATCCAGTATTATGTTGCTAATATCCACTTATAAGTGAGTATATACCATGCATGTCTTTCTGTATCTGGGTTACCTCACTCAGGATGATCTTTTCTAGTTCCATCCACTTTCCTGCAAATTTCAAGTTTTCCTTTCTTTTAATAGCTGAATAGTATTCTGTTGTATATATGTACCACAGCTTCTTTATCAATTCTTTTGTTGAGGGACATCTAGGTTATTTCCAGATTCTGGCTGCTACATATAAAGCTGCAATGAACATAGTTGAGCAAATGTCCTTGTTGTATGGTGGACCATCTTAAGAGTATATGCCAAGGAGTGGTATAGCTGAGTCTTGAGGTAGAACTATTCCCAGTTTTCTTTGAAAGTGCCAGATTGATTTCCCAAGTAGTTGTACAAATTTGCATTCCCACTAGTAATGGAGGAGTGTTTCTTTTTCTCCAAAGCGTGTGCTGTCACTTGAGTTTTTGATCTTAGACATTGTGATAGGTATAAGATGGAATCTTAGAGTCTTTTGATTTACAACTCCCTTATGACTAGGGACGTTGAACATTTCTTTAAGTGTTTCTTGGTCATTCAGTATTCATTTGTGGATAATTCTCTGTTTAGTTCTGGACCCCATTTTTCAATTGGATTATTTGGTTTGGTGATATTTAATTTCTTGAGTTCTTTATATATTTTGGACATTAGCCCCCTGTTACATGTAGGGTTGGTGAAGATATTTTCTATTCTGTAGGCTATCATTTGTTCTGTTGACAGTGTCTATTGTCTTATAGAATCTTTTCAGTTTCATGAGGTCCCATTTATTAATTGTTGATCCTAAGATCAACAGCCTGGGCTGTTGGTGTTCTGCTCAGAAAGTTGTCTCCTGTGCCAATGAGCTCAAGGCTCCTCCCCACTTTTTCTTCTAACAGATTTAGTGTGTTAGATTTTATGTTGAGTTCCACTTGGACTTTAGTTTTGTGCAGGGTGATAAATAAGGGCCTAATTTGCATTTTTCTACATGTACACATCCAGTTAGACCAGGTTTCTTTTTTCCAATGTATGGTTTTGGGTTCTTTGTAAAAAATCAAATATCCATATGTGTGTTCAATTTATTTCTCAGTCTTCAATTTGATTTGATTGATTGAGCTATCTGTTTCTATGTCAGGCCCATGAGGTTTTTATTACTGTTGCTCTACAGAACAGCTTGAGATAATGGATGGTGATACCTTTAGAAGATCTTTCATTGTATAAGATTGTCTTAAGTGTTGGGGATATTTTGGTTTTCTATATGAAGTTGAGAATTGTTCTTTCAAGATCTGTAAAGAATTGTGTTAGCATTTTGTTGGGAATTGCATTGAATCTGTAGATTGCTTTTGGTAAGATGGCCAGTTTTACTATGTTAATCCACGAATTCATGAGCATGGGAGAAGATTCATCTTCTGATATCTTCAATTTCTTTCTTCAGAGACTTGACATTTTTTTTTCATACAAGCCTTTCACTTGCTTGGTTGGACTTATACCAAAACACTTTCTGTTCTCTGTGGCTATTGTGAAGGCTGTTGTTTGCCTAATGTTTTTCTTAGCCTGTTTGTCTTTTGTATAAAGGAGGCCTACTGATATTTTTGAGTTGATTTTGTATTCAGTTATTTTGCTGAAGGTGCTAATCAGCTGTAGGAGTTCTTTGGTAATATTTTGGGGATTAATTATGTATACTATCATATCATCTGTATTTCTTTGAGAGATTTATTTTTATCCTTCAAGGCTTCTATCATTTTCTTCACCTCAGTTTTAGAATCTTCTTCTTGCACTTCATGGGTGTTAATATCTCTAAGGCTTGCTTTGGTAAGACCACTATTTTTCGGTATTGTCATATGTCTTTGAGTTTTGTTGCTTGTGTTCTTGTGCTGGCCTTTAGCCATCTGGCTGTCATTGGTGTTAGCAGGCCTGGAAGTTCCTCCAAAGTAGTTGCTGTATCTGCCCCACATGTGCCCGGCAGGTCAGGAGCCGGTGAAGGTAGTGCCAATCTCAAGGCTGTTTACTAGGGATCCCCAGGGGCCTCCCTCAGGATGGTGGACAATGTATGTTGGAGCCCACACCAAGCTTACCTCTGCTAGGTTCCATGTCTGTATCCCAGTTGGGTTAGGTAGGCGAGGAGTAGGCTGAGAGAGCTCCAAGCTGAGAGCTGCTCTGGTGCCCCTCAGGCCTCCATGGTATTGTAGAAAATGTGGGTTGTGGCTGGCACCAAATTCACTTCTGCTGGTTCTCTCTCTGTGACCCAGATGGGCCAGACAAATGAGGAGCAGGCAGAGAGATATCTAAGTCCAAAGTTGCTAGCATGTCCCACAGTACTTCTTGAGATTGCAGCTAATGTGAGCTGTGGCTTGTGCCCAACACACCTTGCTTGTTTGTCTTCTGTGCCCCAGATGGGCCAGACTGGTAAGCAGGGGCCAGAGAGTGATTCAAACCCAAAGCTGCTCAGGTGGCCCACAATCCTTCTTTAGAATGCATCCAATATGGGTTGTAGACCTCATCCAAATCACCTTTGTTTGTTTGCTCCCTATATCTCAGATGGGCAAGGCCAGTATAATATGCTACTTTTAAAACAGATGTGTGGTCATCTTAGCTTTACCATCCCACTTGTAGAGTGTAAGGTAGAAGGGCTAGAAGTATTGAAAAGGAAAATGAGACATTTCTACATTTAGAGTCCTAGATGCTGTAGCCTTTATGATACAGAAATTCTGCCCTTTGAATCTTTGAAGTAAGTCATTGACATTATATCTAGTTCTAAAAGGCTTAACAGATTTTTCTAAATACTGAAATGTTATCAATTATTTTAGCTGGATCTTCCAGGTAATGGGCTATGAATCTCATGGCCCAGTATCTGTGAGCTTCAATTTTTTTTCTGGCATTGTTTCACCTCTCTCTAACTGAAGGTTGCTGGATTTGCTCTGGGTTGGTCTTTGAGTTAAAAGAATGTGGCTGGTTTGACTTTCTACTCAGACTACCAAACCCTCTTCACATCAGCATGAAGCCTGTCTTGCTTCCATTATGGAGAGTATCAGTCTATCTTTTTGCATAATTTCCCATCTTCCGTCATAACTTACAAACTTATACACATGTTGCCCTACAGGACTTTTGCCAAGTAGTTCTCATAATTATACTGAATTGAACATTTTTACGTAGATCATCATAGAGATTTGCTTGGTCAAATTTCAATACAGTTGTGTCTCAAAAAAACCAAAACAAAACAAAACAAAAAAAAAACAAAAACAAAACAAAACAAAAAAAACCCTGAAGGGACAAAAAGAGGTGGAAACAGTCTGAATATAAATATTTTAAAATTTAGTTTTCATCTTCTATGAGTGAGTGTGAGGCTTTTATTTATTTATTTATCTTATTTTTTTTTTTTTTTTAAGATGAGAGGATTTACTTGGTTTATACTTCCGAATCCCAGTCTATCATTGAGGGAAGTCATGGAAGGAGCTCAAGCACTCATAGAGGCAAGCACCATGGAGGAAAGCTACTTACTGGCTTGCTTCCCTTAACTTCTTCATCTAAATTTCTCATAAAGTAAAACCACCAGCTCAGAGGTAGCATCCCCTCTAGTGGGCTGGGTTCTCCCCACATCAAGAAAATTCCCCACTGACAAATTAACAAGCCAGTCTGATCAAGGCAATTGAGACTCCTTTGGGTAACTCTGGGCTATGTCATGTTGACAAATGTAGATTCTCCAGTGTTTAAAGGGGACTGAGGCTTCTGGGTGAAGCTCTTCCCAGAACCCACATTCATGAAGACAGACTTCCATGTAAGTCAGCAGAGATGGAGCAAGAGTCAGACCACAGAGGCCCAATGTAGGCTAAGTGACAATCAAAAAAGACTCTGAGATCTTTAGGGCCAGAAAGAGCCAAAGATACCAAGAAATCTCAGATGCGTGAGGCTTTTTAAAACAATTTCAATAACATCAAAGATGTTCTTGCATCATTTTTTCCAATGCATACTAGTTCCTCACAGAAACCATAACAGATATAATAAAAATGAAGGAAGTTTGCAATAGTGTACGAATTACCAAAATGTGATACAAAGTCATGAAGTGAGTATATGCTGGAAAAAAATGATGCAGGTAGAATTGCTTGAAGCAAAGTTGAAACAAATATTAAATTTAGAAAATAAAATAAAACTTAATATCTATAAAATACTGTTATGTTATAAAGAAAACACTATAAAATGAGTATGTCTACAGTTCAACTAGAATTCATAGTCTCAGTATAATCTGTGCAGATTCTAATGAGACAAACAGTTTAAGAATTTATTAAAAGTTGAGGATAACAGTTGATAGTACATTAGAGCTGATGATTCATTTTTTCATGTTCTTGTATTGGCGACAAGTATATTGTTGTTATGAATGAGGAGGTTCCCAGAGTTTAATTATAGGTATTATATCCCAATAAACTAATAAAAGAGTGGAGGCAGAGACGTCGAATTGACAGTTATAGAAATCTATTAGACTTACTTTTTTCTTATTGAAAATATCAGACTGAATTCAAGAGTTTTGAATTCTTAGAAATTTGGTCATTGCTATTGTTCTTCAGTAGACGAAGGTAGTCAGAAAACAAATGGAAATATACTGTGATGCTGAAAGAAAACTTCTATTAGTCTAAAATGTAATTTTAGGAAAAATAAAGTAGTCTCCATAAGTTACAGGAAAGTAAATTTATCTTTGGCCAAGGAAAAGTACTGTAGGACATCAAAAAAGAAAAAAGAAGTTATTTGAGACAGAGGACATTTACTTTTGCTTCTGTCAGCCATAGAGAAACTAGCAATCAGATCACCTTAAATCAAACCCAGAGAAGATGTTGAGTTGATGCTGGGCACAAGAAAGAGAACTACTTGTGATTCTCTCTGACTTCTATCAAAAGAGATGTTCATCTCCCAAGACTCTGAGCCAACATTTTAGGAACTGCATATGTCCCTATGGAAAAAGTCAGCTCATTTGCCAAGATTACTTGTCTTAGTTTCAGCTTCTCCCAGATCTTGGCCTTCAGAACTCTCCAATGCATTCAAGCATTTGAATATTTATTTTATTTTCTAGTGTCTGTAGCAGGAGTGTTAGTGAGAATGTATTAATTCTCCAAAACCAGGAATAGAAGTCTGAAGTTTATTCTAAACTAAAGTCTAAAAATGTATCTTTCTTTAAGATAGTCACATACAAAATGTAGGGCTACCATGCTATCATACCAAAGTTCTCCTAGCACATGCTTCTGCCAAAACTATATCAAAATATAGTCTTGATAAAAAGCCATTTATCTTAAGTAGCAAAAATTCTCACTTATTAGTGGACATATTATTTCTACTGGATGTTCAAAGTCTATCTATTCTGTTGTCATAACATAAAAGGAACACATATTGAAGACAGTCCACAAGCCTAGCCATGGAATAACAACATTTTTATCATTTCCATATGGTAAACTGCCTCTAGGATTCAAAACATTTGTATTGATCTTTCTGATTAGAAAGTAAGTATTTACCCAATAGAGAACAACATAAAAACAAAAATACTGCCTTCGAACTATACCACCTATATATACAACTATTGCTATATCTTTGTTATACAATATTTCAGATATTGTTTTATTCCTGTTTCATATTCATTGTAAATGTTATAGTACTCAAACATATCTAGAGATTCCACCCAAAAATGTTGGTGTGCTATACTCTCTTCATACTTATTTTCCCTAAGGTATCACTTTGTACATGCATTTTTCTATCCTGGTTAATTTTAATTAACTCGGTCGTCAGTTGTTCATTGTGTCATGTTTGAACAGTTTTTGATGATATTCAAGTAGTTTTTATTTTACCTTTATGTAAAATAATTACTTAAATGCTTACTAAAAATCCCAATCCCTGCTCTTAAGCTTTAACCAATATAGAAAATACTATTTCAATGTTTACTAAAAGACTAGATGTATATGTAAGCACATACATTAGACAACAACAAAACTCCTCACATACCAATTATAAAATACTATTTTAGTTATGTGATCTTTATGAAATTTTAAAAAAGGATTTCTAAGAAGCTAATTGGCATTTTGTTTTTAAGTGTTCTTTCTTGCTCTATTAAGTTTGGAGTCTATGTTTGATTGGTGAGTGAATTTTGCACAGAGGATTCACTGAGGCAAGACTTATGAAAGGCAACTTTCATGTTAGCACTTTGATAGGCTATATCCTGTGTGAAAATTGATAAAAAGTGCGGTCTTGCTGCACTTGGCCTGCAGGAGGATTCTTAGCATCTTTGCTTTGTTCTTCATACAATATAACTTAGCACAGTCTCTAGTTTCTCCTGTTGGAAACCTCACAATGTCTTAAAGCAGCAGCTGTCATTGGAAAAAAAGTAGAGTGAAAGAATTATTAATAGGATGTGAGAGGAATGGACAGTGCTACATAATGAATTTATTTTCAGCCTCCATTTGGATTTATTTGAGTGTTGTAAAGTTAGATAAAGATAGCAAAAAAAATCTTGTACTTTGCACCACCTAATGTTCTTTTTTGAAGAACTCCATGATAAAAATCTTAACCACATAGTATAAACTAAACAGCAGAAAAAGTCAGATATAAGCATAATTAAGGCCATCTGGGAGACATACTTGTCAGGAAACAATCTTTGCTTCATCTTCTGCTGTGGTAACCTTAGAAATTTTTCTTATTTTTGTTTAGGAGGCATAGTTACTTAGCTGAGATGCCAATGCTGAAAAACAAGCCTACCAACACCAACTGGCCTACCAAAACCACATAAAGACTCAATAAAGAAAGAGAATTACAGACCAATTTCCTTTATGAATGTAGATGCAGAATTTCCAATGAAATGCTTGCAAACTAAACTCAAGAACATGTAAAATATCCATTATCATTCTAGAGATGCATGGATGGTTCAACATAGTAAATCAATAAAATAAATACACCATATAAACAAGCTGAAAGATAAAACTGCATGCTCATTTCACTAGGTGCAAAAAGATCCAATGATTAAATCCAACATTCCCCAGGATAAAAGTCCTGGGAAGATGAGGGACAGAACGAGCCTCCCTGAACATAATAAAGGCAGTTTACAGCAAACCCATAGCCAATATCAAATCCCCCAAAATCAGTAGCAAGAGGTTGTCCACTCTCTCCATACCTATTTGTTTTAGTAATCAAAACTCTGATAAAACAACAATAAGACAACTGAAGGAGATCAAGGAGATACAAACTGAAAAGAAAGAAGTCAAATTATATTTATTTGCAGATGATTTGGAATGTAACTGTATACAAAATTAACTGACAAAACCAGTAGTCTCCTACATAAAATTGACAAATGAACTGAGAAAGAAATCATGGAAACAATACTTTTCACAATAGCTTCAAATAATATATCTTGCAGTTACCAGGCAAGTGAAAGATGTGTATGATGAAAACTTTAAGACATTAAAGAAAAAACTAAACATAGCAGAAGATTGAAAGAGCTCCTATGCCCATTGATTGGTAGGATTAATATAGTGAAAATGCCTACAGATTCAGTTAAGTCCTAATCAAAATTCCATGGTTCTCCACAGATGTTGAAAGTACAACTTTCAGCTTGATATGGAAATACAAGAAAACCAGGATATTTAAAACAGTCCTGAATAAGAAAAGAAATGCAGATGGTAACACCACCTCCAGTTTCAAGTTTTTCTATAGAGATATAGCAGCAACAACAACAACAACAACAACAACAACATGGTATTGGTACCAAAACAGACATGTTAATCAATGGACTTGGTTAGAAGACCCAGATATAAATCCATACATATGAACACCTGATTTTTGAAAAAGAAGCCAGAAATATACAATGGAGAAAAGACAGAATCTTCAACAAATGAGGCTGGTTAAACTGGATGGATGCATGTAGCAGAATACAAGTAGATCCACATATATCATCACATACAAATTTCAAATCTAAATAAATCAAAACCTCAACATAAAATCAGATACGCTGAATCTGATAGAAGAAAAATTGGGAAATAGCTTTGAGTGCATTGGCACAGGAGACAACTTCCTGAACAAAATGACAATAGTGAAGGTAATAAAACAACAAATAATTAATGAGACTTCATGAAACTGAAAAACTCTACAAGGCAAAAGACAACTTCCTTCAGACAAAGTGGCAGCCTACAGAATGGGAAAAAGTTTTAACCAACTACACAATACAGGGCTAATGTCCAACATAAAGAACTTAAAAAATTGATATCAAGAGAACAAATGATCTAATTAAAAATGATGGTGCATATCCAAACAGAATTTTCATAAGAGGAAACTCACAGGCTTGAGAAACACTTAAAAAATGTTCAACATCCTTGGAGTTGTCAGGAAACGCTAATCAAAAACTACTTTGAGATTGTGGGGCCAGGAAAGCTGTGTAACTGGGGGAGTGGGTTTGGAGCAAGTGTGGGATGAGACATGTCCAAACCCGGAAAATCTTGTCCTAGACTGGCAGGAGCAGGACTCCCGCCTTTCTTTAGATCTGCTCTGCTTGTTGCAAGTTTCAGGCTGAAAGTCTTCTATCTCTATAAGACTAGGGAGCACCTGGAATTATTTCTCATGCAAATGAAGCATTCCCAGCATCTTGGTCCCATGGTTCTCCTCTTGTTGACTGGGGATGGGATCTAATTAGAGTGCTGTTGCTTACTCATTTACAGTCTTTGTGAGACTTGTTTGTGATGTGGTCACTCTGTAGTTTCTCACCTGTGTTTGTATAGAGTTGTACAGATCAAACCATTTCACTGGTAGCTTACTGAATGATTTCTGTAAGTCCTCTAGCACAATGCATGTAGTGTCAGCTTCTAGTCTCTATGTAATTTGATGTCATCATGTATATTTCCCCAACTCCCCCATGCTATCTTAAGTAGAATTTTTAGATATCTTTAATTATTATAGGAGAAAATGCAGGCATGACCTGGTCTTCTTCCTACCTGGTACATTGTGCTTCTAAATTAAAAAAAAAAAATGTAACATACCATGCCACACAAGTCAGAACACTGAATCCTGTAGTAGCTGAGTATCTGGTAGCTGGCTGGTGGATGAGTCAACCCTCCTTTAATTTGTTTCTTCTCCATAGAGACTCTGGTGTTATGAACATTCACTATCCGATTCAAGATAACACAGTAACTAATCATAGTTGATAGGCTTCCAATATATAAGTGTTGCTCATGTGCAACAAAGCAGACAATGTTCCCTGAAACCATCACCAGAGTGGCTTAGCATCATGACCTTTACTGACCTATGGGCACTGCTGTCTTGTTGAGGGATGAGCCGGCAATGATAGCAAATTAAGTGCATTTACAAATTTATTTTTAAAAAGGGCTATCCATGATCATTAATTAAAACACTTTTCTATGCTAAGTTTAGTCATCTATTCTAGCTAAGAAGCAACTGTTTTTCCTGAATCTCAGCTCTATTATTAATCTCAACTGTTAAACTTATTGCTCTCCAGCTATTGGCATTGGCTACAACTGTAACAGAACCCCACCTCCAACCACTGGATTCTCCATTTGCCTATCTCTTTTCTCCCAAGACCTTTCCTTGGTTGTTGGAAATAATCAAACCAAGAGGGCTGCAGTAATCCTTTGTCCCTCGGCAATGGGAAGTAAACAGTGTCTGGCTAGGAAAGTGTCGCAGGAATCTTTTTTCCCTTGCCTCCAAGGGGACAATACTTGGAAATTCATATATCAGATTCACTGAACTTCAAATGTCTCAAGCCAAGTTTAGGTTTTACCTAAGACCTCTCTCTGTTTTATCCTACTTTGCTCAATAGAACATTAGAAACTGATCTAAGATAGTATTAAAAGTAATCTTTGTAAATGCTTTTTTTGTTTGTTTGTTTGTTTCCTTAGATGAGGGGATGAGATGAGAGGCATTCCCAAGTTTCATAAATACATGCCTCGGGCTGATCCCAGAACATTTCTACCTAATTATCCATAGGCTTTGGCCTGGGATCTTCTAGCATTCATACAATCTAATCTTCTGCACACCTGGACCTTGAAGGAAGGCTTCAGCTTCCAACCTCTATCTTCTAGGCTAGGCACAGATTTGTTTTAGCCTCTGAGACTTACTGCTGAATAAGCCCCCCCCTTTTTAGTTCTTTCTGAACTCAGGCTGGCTGGTTCAATTAAACTGTTCTGGCTCAAAGACTGACTGCTTGAAAATGGCTTTTCTCAGATTCTCACTGCATTTTTCTTCTTGAAACAAGTGTTTTTGGACTCCATGAAGTGCACTGGACAATCTCAACTGCACTCAACTGTAAAATACACCCGAATCCCCCCCCCACCCCGTGTGTGTGTGTGTGTGTGTGTGTGTGTGTGTGTGTGTGTGTGTGCCTGCTGCTCTTAAGTAGCTTCTCTTTCTGTCCTCATGAGATTGGATATATCATATCTCCGACTCATTCTGTCAAATCTTTCCTTGATTTGTCACTTTGTCTGACCTTCAGTAGACATCATTGTTTGGAATTAAATGTATAAGACAAACTCCAGCCAAAGGGATTAAAGGTATATTCTGTTTATATTCCAGCTAGAGGAATTAGGTTGTGTAGTCAAGCTAGAGGGGTGAAAGTTGTGTACTGAAGTCTATATTCCATCCAGATCACACAGACCTACGTCTTTTGATATGATTCCTTTCTAGAGCAGGAATGTTGCTGGATTAAAATTTCTCCACAAATCTTAGGAAGCAGGCTTCTAGAGTGGGAAACGTGAGGGCTTGTTTGCAACAAAGACCTCATGCTTGGTTGTAGATTGTGTTTTTAAAACCTATGATGTGTAGCCACATGACCTTGGTAAAATTGCTACTAACCTCAAGTCAGATGGCATATGAGAACTGTTTTCAGTTTGTACATTGTCTCTGGCATTTTTAAGGCACTACAGAAATAAAATTGTAAATACTATAAAATTAAAATACTGTTTTGGAATGCCATTGATATTTCAAAGATATAAAACATAACATGCTCAGAGCAACTACTCAGTGATTTCGTCCCAGTTATAGGAGTCAGAAGGCTTTTCTGGCTTTTAAAGAAAGTTTTACTTTCTGCTGATGAAGGCCAACTAGATTGAGGGAGCATGCTGACTTCAAGAAAATTCCAAATACTTATATATGACAAGTATTCAATACCAAAAGACAAAAAGTGCCTTTCACAATAATTAACACTAGAATTTGGGCCAGTGTCATTTGCTCCTAGAAATTCCCCCAACATCTGGGGTGTGTAATAAAATGATTTCTTTTACCTTTTTTGAAAATGAGACAGAAGCCTCAAAAGGCAGAAAGGTTCCAAATAAGGTGTCCATAAACTTCCTTCCCTGGAGGCCACATAAGCAGCTACGATGACATCTTAATTTAACCCATTTAGAAAATTTTCTAGTTTGTCCGGAGAGAAGTTACATAATCAAAGTGTTGTAGGAACAACCAACAAGTACAGAATTGACCTGAATACATGCCGCAGAAATCTACTGGAAACTTGAAAATCAATGCCATCAAGTACTGAAACTTTAAAAACCTGTCGCATGTAATGCAGCAGAGTCGCTGGACTGCTGTGAAAGACTGGCGGAAGTAGTCAAAGGTTCAAAAAGTAACCATTTTATAATGGATTTCACATGTAAATCATAGAAAACAGTGTATGATTTTGTTTCTTGGAAGAGTCTAATGTACAGCTACTTGGTGAAGGGGACCCTCATCATTTAAAGGTTTACAGTGGCTATTCTTTATTGGCTGAGACTAACTTTTGGAAATATGACACAATTGGCTATTTTAGAATTATAGATACTGGTGTAATAGAGGTCAAACGACCATAGTATTTGACTGCCAGGATCAAATTGGAAAAATCTACACTATGGAGCAGTTAGGCAGAAATGTAAACTAGGATTATTAACCCACTGATGATGTATAGAGATGCTTTTTCTTGATTAGTTTTATGTCAACTTGACACAACCTAGAGTTATCAGAGAGGAGAGAGAGAGAGAGAGAGAGAGAGAGAGAGAGAGAGAGAGAGAGAGAGAGAGAGAGAGAGAGAGAGAGAGAGAGAGAGAGAGAAAGAGAGAGAGAGAGAGAGCGCCTCAATTGTGAAGATTCCTGTACAAAAACAGGCTGCATGTAAGCATATAAGGTATTTTCTTTAATTAGTGATTGATGGAGGAGGGCCAAGCACATCTTTGGTCTGGTGGTGCTGGGTTCTATAAGAAAGCAGGCTGAGCAAGCCATGGGCAGCAAGCCAGTAAGCAGCAAACTATCCATTGCATCTGAATCAGCTTCTGCCCCCATGTTCCTGCCCTAATTTTTTTTCAATGATGAACTAGGCTATAAAAGTATATGCCAAATAAATCTTTTCCTTCCCAACTTGCTTTTGGCTGTGGTGTTTTATCAGAGCAATTATGACATGCTGATATAGCATGGTGATATTAGTAACCAAAAAGTCAAATAGGATGCATATTGTTTTATGGTTATAGTTTATTTGTGTATGTATATATGCGTGCATACCTTTGTATATGTATAGGTATAAAAAGTCCTATTCTACTTATGATACATATACTTTGAAATATAGGGTAGAAATTTGCCAATGATGACAAATTTCCATTGGCCCAGCTATATTTATCTTGCAACATTTATTTCTTGGTATTATCTAAATTTACATGAACAGATAAATACACATAAATATAAAAATATATTACATGTTTATTAGATCAGGCTTTATCAACTTAAGGAGTGATTAATTTTGCTTTTATGAACAGTACACTTTAACATGGCAAGTAAAGAATACCTTTCTACATTTTTCCAAACAGTCATTTTTGATAACTATACATTAATGAAGGGAAAATAAACATATTTTGAAATCTGTTGGATAAACTATCAAAGCAATACCAGAAAGCAAAGAGTGCAATCCCATACCCCTTGGGGCTAGCCTTTTCTGAGTCCAGTGAATCCAGAGATTCCCCAAGGCAATCAACCTTTTGGTTTGGGGATGTGTAGTCATAAGGGCCCATAATTACCAGTTGGAAAAATTCTCAGAGCTCCTTGACAATTCAGAAATGGCATCCATGGTTAATGTGAGTGTTCCTAAAATTGCCCTGTAACCCTTCTTTAGCCAATATAATAAATAAAACCAATATTGTTACCATGGAAAATGAAAGAGGTAAACTCTATTTTGTGTTGCATTTTCTGTTTCAGACTTACCATTCAGCTTGAGCCCAGTTGTGATTTTTTTACCTAAACACAGCTATGCTGAGTTATCAGCTGTCAAAATTTTCTCTCTCCTTTACAGGCTTTGCCTCAACATCTTACCCATGATGACCCATCTTATGATTCCAACTACCTTCTTGGGCTGTATTTCTAGAGATCTAGACATCAGAAAATTATTAATCAAATAATTTTAAGAGGACCTATCAATGAGCTTTAGATATCAGAGACTTGTCTGTGCTCCACGTTCACTGTGCAGGTAAATTGTGACATGGGCATATTGTCCGTTTCCCTTGAGCTCACTCACCATCTTGGGTGGAAGTGAAAATATAGGTATATGTGTAACATTAACTCATATCTAAGTGCTAGATGGTGCCAAATTGACACAAAATAAAACTGGAGATAAAAATGGAATGTACGTCCCAAAATAAGCGTAAAATAATTCTCGTTGAAAGAGATTTTCATATGGGGTTGGTGATATGCTGTTAGTTTTCTACATTAATAAGAACATAAGTAAACATCAAGCACAATTATTTCCCAAGTTTAGGATTCAAGGCAATGATATCATGCTATAAGTTGCTTACTCAAGTCAGAAGGAAAGCTAAAAGGACAGTACTCAGGCCCAACTGTACAGCCAGAAGATGGGCCACATTACTTCTGTGCTGTGGGAACTGTCAGATAGCAACCATAGGGGGCAATGCAAGCTCAGCAGTAGTGTTCTCAGCTCTCTGCTGCACCAGCTGAAACTGTCACTTAAAGTATTGCTGTTGTATTATTCTTATTTAAAATAACTCGAATCTTGCAGTTTCACAGTGTTTGAAAGAGCTTAATTTATTTCAGGTTTGGGACAGCCCATAGTTAGAAATAAGAAGAATTACACATAAAGGATGCCTTTGACAAATGTACAGATAATAAATGCAGACGCAGAGGGTTTAAGTATGCAATGAACAAAAAATAATACGGAAGTTTGTTTTTTCCTCTGAAAAGCTAATCTGGCTCACTATTTTTTTTAGATACTTATCCTGACAAAACAACTTTGTAGAGATGAAAATTGGTTCTTGTTTAAATATGGTATTATTTATTAATTAATTTGGGGTTTGAGTGAAGAAAAAATTCAGTATAATAAATATAACCATCCCTACAAGTCAACTTAAGTGGCATAGCCATTTTGCATAGTTCTTATTTCTGTAAGGAACCAGAGTCAGTGTGCCTGCATATGAATATGGATGTGTATTGATGAGTATGATTTTCCTGTCCGTCATTATAAAAATACCTTTCTTAGTTGAACTGTTAATGAAATGATGAGAAAATCTAAGGTGAACATTTAGCAGTCTATTTTCATTTTGTTTCATCAAAAAGAATCTATTTTACAATTACTATTTACTTGCAATAACCTGCAGCAAAAATGATTTAATGTTCAATATGTGCATTAAAATGTACTTTCTTTTTTAATATGTAAAAGCTGATGGAAATTTCATTTAAGCACAATTCCAGGATCACAGATTTTAAGCAAAATGAAAGCAAGTTAGGGTACCATTTAACATGGCTATAAAAAATCATTTCTTCCAGTGGCTGGAGGGAAGGAAGGATTGGTCAAAGCAATTTTTATCTTCTATGGGATTCCCTACAAGCCTGCTTTTTTATTTGGCTTAATGCATGCCACAATAATCATGCTATTTCTTGCTAGCATTTTTCTAGCTCACAGTAATAAGAATAATTGCATGGTGTTTATATTCTAAAGTGCTTTTCTCACTAAGCTCTGAAGTCCTTTTTGAGTATTAATTCTCACAAGATTTCTGTGTGGCACACAAAAGCGTGCATTATTATCTTGTTATTTCCTTTTTAGCAACAAGGTTCATGCGGTACAGATGCAGTGAGTGATATACAAGGCAGTCACTATCTCTGGTAAAGATTAGGATTTTGACTTCTGGTTCAAAAGCCAGGCCATGCTTTTTTAGAAATTATTAATCCACTTGGTGATTGAAGCCTGACAATTAGCAGTTATCTTTTAACTTCAATATTTTACTGTTTAAATGTTAACAAGAAAAGACAAAAATAGCCTAATAATTTGGAATAAGTTGATTTATTGCATTGCGTATAATAGAGAAATTCTAAATATTTGTCCTAATAAGAAAGCTTCTGAAAATAATTGGTATTGAAAATGTTTAGCAGAATAATTGTAAGACTTACTATAGTTTTAAAAACTGTAAAAAAAAAAATGAGCTCCACTAGGAGCTGCTAGAAAATAGGTTCAAGTATACAATATGAACAAAGAACATGTTTAAACTTACTAGATATGACTCAAAAGTGTTCAGACTGGTCTCAAATACAAACACTACATTTGTGTGATTTACAAAGGTTGTGAATAATAAACTTACCCAAATCATTATAAATATATATATATATTATTTTGTTTTAGAGAGATTATTTATTTTTTAATATATTTTATTAATTTATTCATATTACATCTCAATTGTTATCCCATCCCTTGTATCCTCCCATTCTTCCCTCCTCTCATTTTCCCCTTACTCCCCTCCCCTATGACTGTGACTGAGGGGGACCTCCTCCCTCTGTATATGCTCATAGGGTATCAAGTCTCTTCTTGGTAGCCTGCTATCCTTCCTCTGAGTCCCACCAGGTCTCCCCATCCAGGGGACGTGGTCAAATATGGGGCACCAGAGTTTGTGTGAAAGTCAGACCCCACTCTTCACTCAACTGTGAAGGATGTCCTGTCCATTGGCTAGATCTGGGTAGGGGTTCGAAGTTTACTGCACGTATTGTCCTTGGCTGGTGCCATAGTTTGAGCAGGACCCCTGAGTACCTATACTTCTTACAGATGGAATTGTTTAAAATTCACAGTTTTCTTCAAATGAATGTATAGAGTTAGAAAAGATACAGGAAATGATATTGCTCATAATTTGATAATTGTTAAAATTGTTTGACAAATATGAAGGAAGTGTATATTTTCCTTTTATTTTAAATTTTCCTAATGAAATGATGTAAATGTAAACAAAATTGTGTTATTGTATTTCAAGTTAGAGATTGTAATATTTCTGTCAAAATGCATTTGAAAAAAATTTTCAAAAGTTGACTTTGTGGGAACTTCATCTTTCATGATCATAATAAATAACTATGAAAATTCACACTAGTGAGAAAAATTCTCAGCAGTTAATATGCTGCTCTGATATGTTACTTTTTGAGCCATTCTACTAAAAGATTCTACTTCATGATTATTAAACAAACCAATTACGTGAGAAAGTCATATCACACTCTCCACTCAACTGTGGAGAATATTTTGACCATTGGCTAGATCTGGGAAGGGGTTTAAAGTTTACCTCCTGTATTGTCCTTGGCTGGTGCCTTAGTTTGAGCGGGACCCCTGGGCCCAAATCTGCCTATCATATTGTTCTACTTGTAGTTTTCTAGGACCCTCTGTATCCTTTTATTTTGCTATTCTCCCATGCGTCTCTCATTTAGAGTCCCAAGACCTGGTGGCACTCAGAGGAAGGACAGCAGGTAGCCAAGAAGAGACTTGATACCCTATGAGAATATATAGGGGGAGGTGATCCCCCTCAGGAACAGTCATAGGGGAGGGGAATAATGGGAAAATGGAGGGGGTGGGAGGAATGGGAGGATACAAGGGATGGGATAAACATTGAGATATAACAAGAATAAATAAATAAATAAATAAATAAATAAATAAAAATAAAAATAAAAAGAAAAAGAAACCTCAAAAAAAAAAAAAAAAAAAAACCAAACAAAAAAAAAACAAACTAATTGTTTAAATTTTCACATTCGTGTGGCCAATCACATAGGCTAGAAGGTAAGTGATAATCTATCTATTCTAACCTTTCTCTTTTTATGTAAAGCAGATATGAAAACATCTGCATAAAACAGTTTTAAGATTGAATGTCATTAATGCTTTCTGTTGTTACTGATATTCATTTTATAATTGGTATTTAATAAGGTTAGGCCTGACTACCTACGTTTGTAGACTGAATAAGATTACAACCAAATACTGTTTCATGACTTTCCGTGAAGAATGGCAACCTTATAGAAGAGCACACATTTACGCGATTTAGAATTTGAGTCCATGATGTGATGTTGTAAGATGACACACTGCCAGACTTTCCATGATCATGCTCACTAAATCTGCAAATGGAAATAAGCCATTTTGTAAAGCAAGAAGGCTGGTTGTCTTTTAGCATAAGATGCAAAGCCCTCGTCTTCTTAGCTAATGCTCGTGTGTGGGTTCCTCTTTATTTTTGGTTCCCTTTTATTGAACGTAAATACTTTTATCATATCATATATCCTTATTACTGTTTCCCTTTCCACTACTCCTCGTAGTCCCTCCCTTCTCACCTGATCCATTCCCTTTCTGTTCCACATTAGAAAAATACAAGAGGCTTCTATGCGATAAGAAATAAAATGAAATAAATAAAAATATAATAAGATAAAACAGGCTTGTTGTACGGGGCCAGAGCAAGACTGAGGCTGTGACAATTTTATTGAGAGCAATCATAGTTTTTTACCTTTATCAGAAACAGACTATAATGGCAATTATATGGTCACCTACAGAGATTCTTCCTGTACAAAAGACACTAGAATGTATAGGTGCATGCTCTATGGCAGCAGCTCAACGTCTCCATGTTCAGTGAGTTGTGTAGTGTAAGTACTCATGCTTATTGTGCCAAGCTTACCTGGTATGGCCTCAAGGAATGAAACCAGGCTTGTTGTAGGGGCCACAGTAAGACCCAGGCTGTGATGATTTTATTGAGAGCAGTTAGGTTCTGTTTTACACCTTTATCAGAAACAGAATATAATGGCAATTGCCAGGATCAATACAGTGGAAATTGCCTGGATACAATAATGTTTGCAAGCTATAGAGACTACAAAAGACTAATGTCTGAGACCAGTTGTCCTGTCAAGCTTCCATGCTTCCTTGACTTCCAAGACAGCATGCAGAGAAACACAAATAGGGCTGAACACTTCACTGCCTGAGGAAGTGCATTGGTCTCTCAGGAACTGGAAGGCACATTGTGCCCCAGGAACCATGGACTCTCTAACCTGAAAAACTATTGATGCATGCCTCTCTAGGCAGCGAGGCCATGGCAGGTCCATGAGTCTCCATAGCCTTGTCTTCAGCAATAGTGTCTTTCTGTCAGTATGTGGAGAGCATCCTGTAGTTTTTGCAACAGCCTGCGTTGTTTTAGGGTTCCTATGGGACCCATTATGCAAACAACACAATTACATGTAACTCAAACCCCGTAGTGGAATCTTCTTTGGTAACAAGAGATGGTTAGTTGGGACTCTCTCTCACCCTTCATTTGTTTTTTATTTTTGTTTTTTTTTTCATTTACATCTCCTTGATTTATGTATATATATTTTAGAAAACTTCTAATGTATTAGGTTTTCAAAATATCCCTTAAATGACCCAAAATTTTAGCTGTCTCTCCCATGTACCTTTGTCTTCCACATCCCTTCATTGAGTAATCCTCATGTTTCAGCCTCACACTCCATTCATAAGTATTTATTCTATTTCACTTTCCTAGGGAGATCTGTCTCCCTGCCCCCAATTTCCTTATTCTATATCTAACATCTGTGTATCTATAGATGTGTGGCTTCTCAATTTAGCACAGCACAGTAAGTTATGACATAGGCATTAAATATTACAAAGAATCTCAAGAATTAATTCAAGGTGGGAGAAATCATGAATATCTATGAGACACAGTATGGTAAAGGTTTGCTTTCCACTGAAGATACCATGGAGCAGGACCTTCTGGAGAGTGCACTGTCCAGAGCTAACAATTCTTTTCTCTTGCCTATGCCATGCTGTATCTTTATAATTCTCTGATGGACTTAGTGCACTTTAGTTAACAGATAGAGGAAGAGCTGAAACATGAAGCATCCCAATGCAGACTTAGAAACATGAACCCAATTATGCTAACATCACAGGCGGCTAGGAAGACCTGCAGGATTAATGTTCTTCTATATAAAAAATGTTAGGACAGGAGGTCATGTGTGGGAAACAGTCAACAAAAGCTACAGTCAGTGGAAGTGTTTCATTAGTTAGGAAGATTTTAATACCACCACTAATAAATGAATTTTTATCTATATACAAGATATGTTGGATTATGAGATTTATGAGACTGAGGACATTACTTAGTCACCTCTAACTTCTAGCTAGTGTCCAGTGAATATATTTTTGTAATTAGTAGATTTATTAAATACATACTAAAAGCAAAGTTTCCACAATATTTTCTATTTTTTCATATTCATAGCATTAGTTTTAGTGGTAGTAAGATTGTCTGTGGAGTGCTGAAGAAACTCTTTTCATGTGTTTTGAATGTTTTTTTTTATAATCTAGATAGCGAACTGATATTTTACTTGATATATTAGAAAAACTTAGAGATCACATTGACCATTTTAGTGTACCACCTCATTATCCCTTGGGCAACACTTTGCATAACTATAAGTAAATACAGATAATAGGAGATTCTTAAAAAGAAATAGTTATGTATTTTTGCCTATGCATTGCTTCTTAAAATTAGCGAAAAGAGATGTCATTTTCTAAATATTTCTTTATTTCCTAAATTTGGAGCCATAGAATTGAAAGAAAGGAAGTACTATTATTCTGATTTCTTTTGATGATCAAGAAAAAAAATATAAGAATTAGATTTATTTAAAAACCACTTAATAAAATGTCAAACATATTGACACACAGAGGGAAGCAGAATAGATGAGGACTGAGGGAAGCCAGCACTGCAGACAGAAGTGCTACCCAGAGTCAATAAGGCACACCTTGGGGTTTTGAACAATGACACAGAGCCAGTGTACGTCAAGGTCAATCAGAAGCATTAGAAGAGCAGTTAGACATTGGATGAGAAGCTGATGTGAGTGGTAGAATTTTAGAATAACATTTTTTCACTGAAATGAATGAGTAATGTTTTTGTAAGAAGCAATAACAATAAGAACACACAAATGTAGGAGCTCCCTGGATTGTGCAATCTATATTCCAAATATTTTATTTGTTTCTGTCAGTGCTTCTAGTGATTTTTTACTTCAAATCTACACTTATATTTATATTGTTTATATAAAGCCCCAAATGTTTAAAAGATAAAAAATGATTTGTAAAATACTAAAAGTATAGTAAAAATGCTTAATAGTACATGTTTGATAAATAAATGATGCCTTAATCCTAGTGGAATTTCAAAACTGATAGAAAAATATTGTGTTGAGAAACTAAATATAAGCGTTTAAGTAATGGCTGAATTCATATACTATATAGCCCATTGTGGATACTTTGAAATTTTCTAAGGATTTAAAACCATGAATGTCAGAGTACCAGGATAAAGAACCTATGAAAATTGCTTTTGAAATGCAACATAGAAAAAAAGAGAACTGTTCAGGTTGGTATTGGACAGTGTGCTGCACATAAGAGAACTGCGACACATCATTCACAAAATGGATATCTGCTATACATGTCAATCTCTAAAATGTCTATTGACTATCTTGTTTTATTCCAAGTTGAAATTATTGTTTGGACTTAATAAAGATTGTCTTCTTTAAATTTTGTTTTCAAAGTTTTTTTCCCACATCTTTCTGCACTTGAATCATGTACATTCATAATTAACTTAAAATAGTTTCATAAACTATCTAAATGATAGTATTTGTATACTTTATTTCCAGAAAAGAACTATTGATAAATAATTTCTGAGTGTTTGCCCTATCACACACATACAGCAAGCCATTTAAAATACACATCAGAAGATGGGTAGAGTTATATTCTTATTCTTGATATAGGTGCAGCTCTAACAAAACAGATTAGTCAACTTTTTATATCTTTATTGAAATAAATGTGACTCCTAAAGGTATTGGTTAGCCAACTGACAAAATCTGAAATGTTTTCATTGTCAAGATAGGAAAAGATAGAAAATCTAAATCTCCCTTTTTATATATTTTCATGAATAGAATATAGTTGTACTAAGGTAACAGTATAAATTTACAATCTCTACAAAAACACTGTTATTGTATTGTTTTTCTTAATGTGTTTGGAAGAAAAGGCCACTTGGCAGATACCATATATCTACAACTGTAGAAAATGCACTCAAAACAAAATCACATTACTTTTTGTCAATAATATGGCTTATAATTTTATGGCAAATATTAATGGAAAGAATAGTTTAAATAAAAACAAGTCTGACGTTTTCCTTTTGTTGTTGCAGCCCTGATTGTATTTATATCCAGTCATTTATTGCCCATTAAGGGAGTAATGCTATGTTAATGTAAGGAGGGAAAAAAATCAATGCTACTGAGATCAGTAGCTGTGGGGAAACAGTGCTGCAGCTGGTTTGCAAACAGTGAGCACATAGAGATCAATGAAATTACAAGTGAAATCTGCTGATGCTCACAATCTGCTCCAGCAGTATGCTGTCTAACCTTCTTCAAGTTCAAGAGCTCTAGAAAACAGTGGTAACTAAATGGGAAGCTGGGCAGTGGCCACTGGGGGCTGGGACTGTGAACCTGTAGTACCTTCTGTGATGTACAATAGGATGCAGTTTTAGATATCATAATGACCACCATTTTTAAAACTTTATTTTATTAATTTATTCTTATTACATCTCAATGGTTATCCCATCCCTTGTATCCTCCCATTCCTCCCTCCCTCCCTCCCTCCCATTTTCCCCTTACTCCCCTCCCCCATGACTGTGACTGAGGGGGACTTCTTCCCCCTTTATATGCTCATAGGGTATTAAGTCTCTTCTTGCTAGCCTGCTATCCTTCCTCTGAGTGCCACCAGGTCTCCCCATCTACAGGACGTGGTCAAATATGGGGCACCAGAGTACCTGTGAAAGTCAGTCCCCACTCTCCACTCAACTGTGGAGAGTGTCCTGTCCATTGGCTAGATCTGGGTAGGTGTTTGAAGTTTATGGCCTGTATTGTCCTTGGCTGGAGCCATAGTTTGAGCAGGACTCCTGGGCCCAAATCTGCCTATCATAATGTTCTACTTGTAGGTTTCTAGGACCCTCTGGATCCTTCATTTTTAATTTGTTGAAAAGCCCTATAATCCGCCAGGAGCTATCACATTCCAGAGAAGCCTATATCTTAATGGTGTCCTGTGACCTAGAACAGTGAAAATCTACATGATACTTTACAAAGCATTATTAAGGCACATTTTATAAACTGCTAATTAGTGAACTAATATAAGTCTAGAATATATGGCAATTTGCGCTCTACAAAATATCATACACGGTACAGTTTTATGGTAATGATTAGTAATTGGGCATCTGTTTCTTTTATATTCAGATTTCTTTTTAAAATTTAATTCATTCATTCATTCATTTTAGCCCCTCCTCTGCTCCCAGTCGCACTCCCCTTCCCTCTTCCCCACCCCCCTCTTCTGTAGGGGAAGAGGACAGGTCTCTATTTCTTAAGAATAAATTAATGATAAGATACAGATACTTTTAATTCTTTAACAAATGATCAGTTTTTCACACCAAACATCTATTTTTTTGTGTCAGTTTTAATGTTATTAACAGCTTATACAATGAGTATGGATTTTCAAAAGGCTATGCAAAGGTCCCTTTAAGAGTTATAGTTGGAGAGAAGCTTGCTCAACTATGTTCAGTGCTGCTCTAGTCATAATAGCCAGAAATTGAAAACAACCTATAGGTATCTAAACAAAGACTAGATAAAGAAAACATGGTATGTTTATACAATGGAATATTACTTAGCCATTACAAAAATGACATGGTAAAATTGATGTAACTAAGAAAAAAGTCATCCTGAGGGAGATATCCTAGACCTAGAAACACAAATATGGTATGTACTTGTTTATATATGGGTATCAGCTGTAAGTCGGTGATAACAAAGCTGCAATAAGCACAACCACAGAGGTTACATATGGAATAAGGAACTAGTGGAGGTAGATAGGTCTTTTGGGGAAAGGAAAATAGCTATGGACAGATGGTGGGGGCTAGAACTGGAGGATCAATTGTGTGAGGAAAGGGAAGAGGGGTACAAGGAAGGGATTACCAAGAGAGATAGATGAAATCAAGGGCCATTTGAGGGGTAATAGGAAAGTCTAATGCAATAGAAGGTTCCTAAATAATTACATACATGAAGGTTATCTAAGTGAAATCTCCAAATAATGGGGGAGACAGAGCCTAACTTGTCATCTCTTGTCATCAAATAAAGTTTCTAGTCCCAGAACTGGTTTACATCTAATTGAGTTGTTGGCCAAAAGAGTCCTGTGAGAACCTCCTTAACCCAACATTGCCACATGCAACAGCATTTTCTATAACCTTAAAAAGATAAATTACTTTTACAAGGTCACTCCGTGGTAATAGGGAACCTTACTCAGGCATTTCTAAGCAAAATACACTCTTCTCATTCCATCCTGCTATTATTAACATTGAATTAGTTTGGGGGAAAGGCAACTTGTAGAAGCCAGAAAGAAACAGGATAAATATCTACGTGAGAGTGAGAGTATTTTAATTTGAAGGTTATAAAGTAAATGACTAATAAAGAAATAAGAAAATGAAAATCATAGATGTAATAAAATCAATAATAAAACATCATTCCTGATATATTAATAAAATGTTAAATATGGTATCTCCTTTCCCTTCTTCCTGTCTGTTAAGTCAAATAAATTACGGAACAAAAGTTTGCTATAGGGCCCACAAAAGTCTGTCCTTGTAAAGCTGGCTATATTTATTTTTTCTCTTTCTCATGTGTGCTAGGAAAAGTTTCAGACATATTTTGTTTGAATCTTAATTCAGTAATCATACTAACTTTTTGCTTACCTCAATATTTTGATACTGATTCAAATATGACACAATCTTTTTAAGATTGGATCACTATCTAATGATAGAGTAATAGGTGGGAAGATTGTGCAAAGTGTTAATGCTAGACATTGAAAACAAAACAAAAAAAATTGACTCTGAACAATGTTCCCATTCACTCCTCCATGATTTTCCAGAGGCTTAGGTATAGAGGTTGTGTTGTGGATATATCAAAAATCAGGCTTAGATCATTTATGATCACTTGTTTTCTGTATTTTGACCAATGGTGGATCTCTGTGATAATATGTACCTCTTGAAAAAAAAAGGAGCTGCTTAGATAAGGGATGATATCGTGCTTTCCTGTGAGTACAAGAATAAGTACTTTGAATGCAGTTAGAAAGTAGAATAGTTTATGAAACTGACATCTGTAGGTTTTTTCTTTATAGACTATGGCCTTTCAAGCCATGGCAGTTGGATATATTTACAGCACCAGTCAGAATTCTTACTGGGTTGAATTCTAAATTTTTTTGAGGTTATCATTTTGTGGTTCATAGTCTTTACAGGTGGGTAAGACTATTGATTGTTTTTCTTCCTTGTATTTTGATAGAACCTTCTAATACTATGAGATAGTCTCCAGAGATCAGAAGTCCAGATTGGTTCTAATTTAGTTATTCTAAGGCTTTTGTCTGAATGATGCAGTATCTTCAGAAATAGGCTGTTATCTTTAAGTTGTAGTAGACAACCAAAATCAATAGCAATAGCCTATATAGTAACTTGAAATCTCTTGACTAATGACTAAATTGGAGGATTCCCATGCTCGGCAGTGAGATTTTTGTTAGATTATGGCTTTTGAAATTTTTTTATTTTTATGTAATTTTTTCTTTTTTAATTACTTTTAAAAAATTTACATATGTGTCTTATATTATCACACCTATATACAATAAACTACCTACAACAAGAAAAACCACGAATCAGGGATTATATAAATGTTACAAAAATGGGCAAGCTTGGATGCAGGCAGTCGATGGCCAAACTCTGCCAAGACAGGGTAAGCAAGTCCTCAATAGTTCTTGTCTCACAAATATGTCTGTGAGATATATTGGGCCAGAAGGCTGAAGATGATGCTTTAATGTTATAGCAAGTTTTGCGTGACTGCTCAGGCAACAAATTGTCTCTGCTATCTTCTCATTTGGGAAGCTACTAACCTGTACTTCTTGTATACTCAGGTAATTAATTTTATTCCTTCTTAAGTCTCTGATGGATTTGGGAGGAAATTATTACCCATAAGATATAGCTACATTTTTTCTATCTATCTATCTATCTATCTATCTATCTATCTATCTATCTATCCATCCATCCATCTATCTATCTATCTAATCTATCTATTTATCTATATCTATCTATGTATCTACTTATCTATCTTCTATCATCTATCTATATTTTATCTATTTGTCATCTAGCATATTAATCTACCATCTATACATACATATATAGTCACACATTTTATACATACTCACATACATAATATATGTAATTTATACAGGCTTATAAAATAATGTTCCCTTATGGCAGTTTTATGCACATTTAGTGCTATCTCTTCTCCATCTCTCTGTATTGGCTTTCTTCCTTACCTGTAAAAGCCTCACCATTTCCCCTTACTCTCTTCTGCATAGCACTGTGTCCTACTGTGTTCTGCTCTACAACCAGCACCGCCATCCATGGTCTGGGTTTTTTTTATTTTTTTATTTTATTTATTTATTTTTTTACTTTTTTAGTTTGTGTTATTACTTCAGATTTTATTATACTCAGATCTGAAAATTCAGAGCTAAGCTTCACAAAGAAGAGTGGATGTTCAATGCTTGTCTTTCTTAGTCTATTACCTCAATCAGTATTAGACCAGTAAGACAAGAAAACAAAATGAACAGAATACAAATAAGGAGAAAACATTGAAAATATGCTTATTTACAGATGGTATGATATTATACACATAAGATCTCCTATATTTTCATCAGGAAATTTATTTATGTGATCAACATTTTCAAAGTTGAAGTATATGAAGTTCAGAAAAACAAGGAATTCCCGAAATTTGTGGATAAATGGATTGAGCTAGAAATGATCATAATGAGTGAGTTAACCCAGAAGCAGAAAGAATCAAATGGTATATACTCACTTATATCTGCATACTAGCCCAAGGGGCATGTCCCACAAAAGCCTTCACTTACCAGGAAACTGGGACAGAGGGGAAGGCATCCTATTGGGACTCTAAATGAGAGACGCATGGGAGAACAGCAAAATAAAAGGATCCAGAGGGTCCTAGAAATCTACAAGTAGAACAATATGATAGGCAGATTTGGGCCCAGGGGTCCCGCTCAAACTAAGGCACCAGCCAAGGACAATACAGGAGGTAAACTTTAAACCCCTTCCCAGATCTAGCCAATGGTCAGAATATTCTCCACAGTTGAGTGGAGAGTGTGATACGACTTTCTCACGTACTCTGGTGCCTCACATTTGACCATGTCCCCTGGAGGGGGAGACCTGGTGGCACTCAGAGGAAGGACAGCAAGTAGCCAAGAAGAGACTTGATACCCTATGAGAATATATAGGGGGACATAATCCCCCTCAGGAACAGTCATAGGGGAGGGGAATAATGGGAAAATGGGGGGGGGGAGGAATGGGAGGATATAAGAGATGGGATAAACATTGAGATGTAACAAGAATAAATTAATAATAATAAAAAAAAGCAAAGTTGAAGTATATGAAATTATCAAATGGATTTTTAGCATCCACACACACTAACGTGAAAGACCTTGTTATGAAACCAGCAGTGATGAAACTATTAGGAGAAAACATGGACAGTACCCTATGATGTTGCAGGATATTTGATTCCATTGTGAACCCCAAGATTGTGAACTGTAAGAACCTGTTTTTCGTTGGTGTGGTTCAGCCTTAACACACACCTTTAATGCAAGAATTTTCTGTTAATGGTAAACAGGTGATTATGGTGTGGTTCAGACGTAACACACACCTAATCTAAGAGCTTTCTGTACACAGGATTTAAGAAAGCTGACCCTATGTTAAGAGGCAGAGCAAGAAACCAGCTGACAAGGATTTAGTCGAAAAGAAGGACTTTGAGAAGTGTATTTAAGAGAGTGTGGTGAAGAAGAAGGAGCATTGACTTTTGCCTCCCAGGCTGTCAGGTGAGCTAGGAGGCCTTTTCCTCTTGGATCATCAGCTGAGCTAGCAAGTTTATGACCTTGGGGTTTTGGCTTTTGGCCTTTTGACTTTTGGGTATTTTAACTTTCAGCTTTCAGGTTTTGGCTTTTTCTTTTGGGATGAGCTGAGTAAGGTCAGCTAGGCTTTCTCTGCATTTCTGAGCTAGCGGGTTTTCACCCCAGCTTCTGGCTCCTGAGTCTTAATTGGTAAAATTGAATTATTTGGGCTTTTATTTTCTTTTTAAAATAGGCACAGGGAAGGACTTTCTGAATGAGACTCTGGTTCATGCAGGAATTAATGTCAACCGTTGAAAAATGGTACCACAGAATGCTAAAAATTTACGTCCATCAAATAAAACAATTGGGTTGTAAGGAATCTCACAGTGTGTTAGAGAGTCTTTGCCATCCATACATGTGATAAGAATTAATACCCAGGATATATTAATAACTGAAAAATACAGGGATTCAAGAAAACAAATGTCCCAATTAAATAATGGGCTATGCAATCTAAATAAAGAACTCTCAAAAAAGAAGTAAAAAGAGCTAAAAAAAAAAAAAAAAAAAAAAAAAAAAAAAAAAAAAACCCACATTTTTTAAAAGTATTTAAAACCTTTGGTAGTTGTGGAAATGCAAATCAAATCTACTTTGATATTTCATCCCAGATGGAATAACTAGATCAAGAAAACAACTGAATAAAAGCTGGAGAGAGTAAATGTGAGGAAAGGAGAATTCGGATTCACTGTTCTTTGAATTGCAAACTGGTGAGCTACTCTCGAAATCGGTTCAAGGAAGCCTGAAACAGCTAAAGGTAGATCTACCATATGGCAAGAAGAATACCCCTTTAGCATATGCCCAAAGACTTGACATCCCACTTCACAGATTACCTGCTCAGCAATATTTATTGCCACTTTATTCATAATAGCTGGGGAGTGAAAAGAACCTAAATGTTCTTTAATTTATCAACAGATAAGGACAATATGCTATATATCCACAAGTGGTTTCTATTCAGCTATAATGGAAAATGAAATATTTGGGTAAAGGATAGAACTGGAAAAATACTAGACTAAGTGATGTAAGCTAGCCTGAGGAGGAAGAACTGCATGTTCTCACTACATTATTTTTTCCCTTTATTTGTATACATATACATATATATATATTTATTTAATCACTTTACAGCCTAATCCCAGCCCCTCCTTCCTCTCCTCTTATTCCCACTCTCATTCCCCATCCCAACTTATTGCACTCTCCAATATTGTTGAGAATGGCATACAGGTATACAGTGAAAATATGACTGTATCTCTCCTGTTCTCTCTCGAGTAAAAGAAAGAAAACACAAAACAACAATACAAGTCCCTGGCATATAATTAGTATTGGCTGAATAAATTCCTCTTATTTATGTGTATTATGTATTTTGAAAAGTTTCTATATTAGTGAGTTTTCATATGACTTTTTAAAATTATTTTAATCACAGTTATCCATCCACATATTCCTTTCTCTACCACATCAGCTTGTCCCTAATCTCACTTAACTCTTCTTGCTCCATTATTCACTTTGGACCACTGCGTTTTATCTCTCCTCTCTTGAAATTCCTCTCTCATGGTTCCTTTATTAATTTCTGAATTCTATGGGTATTTCAAGTAAAACACAAATATCTAAAGATTCAGAGCCAATATCCACAAATGAGGGTAAACATTAAGCATTGGTTTTTCTGGGTTTTAATATAATTATTTAATTCACAAATAAATAATTCACAAATAAAAACAAGCTTCAGTTAGATTAAGAAAGCCCTAGTTCAAAACTCTACCTATCTCAATTAACTATAGAATAACCTTTGTGGAGCAATGGAGTTTCACTTACAATTTTATACTGTCATAATAAGCTATACATTTATTCACTTATCCAACACACACACACACACACACACACACACACACACCAAACAAACAAAAACAATCCCCTCAAACAACAACAATAAAAACCAAAGGAAAAACAATATAATAGAGTTGAAAGTAGAAAAAAGTTTTGTGTCCTCTCTCATTATTTATGTGTTCTCTGTTTTCTCATTACCTGATATCATCCTCTGTGAATTCTAAAGACTTATTTTATTTTTATGTGTATGTGTGAGGGCCTGAGTGTTTGCACGTGCACCACTGTATGCAAGTGCTCAAGAAGAACAGAAGTGGGTGTCAGACCATCAGAAACTACAGGCAGTTATGATCCATCTGATGTGGGTGCCTGGAGCCATACCACAGGGCTCAAGGAGAGCACCAAGCATTTTTAACTACTAAGCCATATCGTCAAACTTCCTTTCTAAATATTATGCTATACTTACACCTATTTGAATATATACATTATCATGATATCAGCTAGACTTTTTTCATTTAAAATGCTTTACAAACAATGAATTTTTAACATATTCTTTCCCCTTACTCAATTCCTTCAAGGTCCTACCTTTCTCCTAACCCAGTCAACTTCATGTTTCTTTTTACTTTCTCTCAAAAAATATTAGCCCAATATAGATGTCCTCTAAGAGACTCTACCCAGCAGCGGACCAGGACAGATGCTGGCACTCCTTGCTGGAATCTGGGTGGAGCTCTGAGAGTGGTATGGAAGAATTGGAGGACAGAAGGACTCAGAGAGTTCAGGAGCCCCACAAGGAGACCATCAAGGCCAGAAGATCTGGACCCAAGGTGGCCTATACAAATTGTTGCACCAACCAAGGACAATGCATGCAATAAACCTAGACCCCCTTTTCATATCTATTCAATGGACAGCTCATTCTTCACAGTTGTGGGGACATGAACTCTGGTGCCCTAGATCTTATCATTTCCCTAGTTGAGGAGGCCTGTTAGCATACAGAGAAAAAGGAAGCAAGCCATTCAGATGAGACCTGATAGGCTGTGGATATATGGTGGGGGAGGGTCCCCTTCTGTCAGAGGTCTAGGGGAGGGGAATATGGTGGAAGAGGGAGGGAGAGTGGGAACAGGAAGATACAAGTGAGGGAATAACATTCAGGATGTGTCTGAATAAATTATAATAAATTAAGATAAAAAACAACCATATGACCCCCCCCAAAAAAAACCAAAAATCAATCAAAATGGTATATTTTGTATATTTTTATTTTAATCTTACTGGTCTCTTTAGCTGGAATTATCCCCTCTCTCAGGGCCCCCAAGTTCCTTTGAGCTGCACACCAGGAGTGTATGGTCCACTGAATACACAAAAGAGGGCTCATATGTGCTCATAGAGGCTGAATGAGACAGCAAGGATAGGCCCTGCATGGGTCTGTGCCATGTCCTCTGTGTGTATGTTATGCCTGTTAGCTCGGAATTTTCATAGTACTCCTAACAGTAGGAGTATGTGTTTCCTTGACTTTTTTTCTGCTCTTGGGACTCTTTTCATTCTACTGGGTTGCCTTGTCCAACCTCAATATGATGGCTTTGGTCTTGTCTTACTGTTTCCTCTTTTGTCATGTTTGGTTGTTATCTTTTGGAGGCCTGCTTTTTTTCTGAAGAGAACCTGAGGAGGAGTGGATTGGGGGAGAGAGGAAGACAGGGGGAGCTGGGAGGAGCGGAGGAAGGAAAGCTGTGGTCAGGATGTGGTATATGAGATGAGAATCTATTTAAAAAACATTTAGAGGGTGGACTGATAGTTCAGCATTTAAAAACATGTACCATCCCTGTAGAGGGTCCAAGTGACAGTCATTATCAGGGCTGTTACCAGGAACTCCAGCTCCAGGGTAGCTGACAGCCTCTGACCTCCAGGTATCACTACCCTTATATCACATATCAATGCCTACAACATAATTACAAGTAAATATTTAAAAATAATCCAGTTATAACTTACCACAATTCAAATCAGCCTCGGATGATGACACTACATGGGAGAATATATAAGACTTTGGAATAAGTTCCATTTTGAGCATCAGCGCTTTTGTCACACATAAAAAGTAGACAGGCTTCTTAAGTTATAAGATCCTTTCTGTTAAATAAATGAAAAGCTGTCTATAGAAAAAGAAGATGGTAAGACTTAAATTCATTGAGAGTTAAAGCAAGATCTTCAACATATTAGAGGCACACTTTAGGGGATCTCCTGCTCTTTGCTATTTTACACTGTGGTGAAGTATTCTGAAACACTTCTAGGAAGGCATCTAGTCCGCTATCCAAAATCCTCATTATGATCCTTGAGATTTGAGTGCATGTGCACCTACCTTAAAATTGTATGTAATCTACTGTAGACTTTTTATATGATTATTTATTTGATAAATGAATAAAATCTCTGGCTTTGATTTCAGTTGACCATGTCATTTTCACTTATTAATTAAAAAGATCGTGGTCTAACAGGAGCCTTTAAATTAAATGAATATTAGAAGGAAAATAAATACGATAACTTTTCTTTTGTCTTATTCTGACATCTTTGAAAATAGTGAAAACATCCCCATGACCAGAAATTCTTAGGAATAATTCCTCTTGACTGCAGTAAGTACCTACTTTTGAGTAACAGAAAGCTGATGAGCTGCAGGCTTCCCTGCTGATAAATTCATCTAACAAGGCACTCCTGATGTGTTCTGATTTTAAGGCCAATGGGACCATATAGATTGGTTTGCTGCTCCCTTTCTGGATAAAAAAGATTCTGAGATGTGCATGTTTACATTGGTAAATGAATTCTGGTGTGAAATGGTAATGCAAGAATCAAGCCTAAGGCATTAAAGCAGTAATACAATTAATTTGTAGGCATATTGCCTTTGGTGCTTCTAGGACAAGATCTGAATAGATAAAGTAAGGTTGAAAAGTCACTAGTCATCTATTCCTCTAGGCTGTGTGACTGGATCTGGAAATGACCTTTCTTATGTTTGGTGTGAGATATTGGTCCAGTGAATGACTTAATCTCTTTGGATAAGTTAGGTGGTGGAAAACTGAGGTAATGGGATCAGAACGGCTTCAAATAGATGTTACCAAGCCTGAAAATAATAATTACAAATGAAATGGTCATTTTCCCTCACATGTAGAAGTAGCATAAAAGGGTTAGGCTTGCTCCTGAGGAGGCTGGACACATTTACTGGAAGAGAGGAAACAGCAGGATGGCTCACCTCCAACTGCTATTTTGTACATCAAGGAAAGTGGTATGCAAATGATAGCAGTGACACAAAGGAAGAAAATCAAACTTAAGCCTGAGACAAAGATGCAAGAGCACACACAGCTGTAATGCATGAATTGATAACCTTAAATCAGAGAGACTTCATGCTAGAATATAAAAAAGCATGTAAAAAGAAGAGCACACAAATGGCATCCTTAATCTATTAGGAGCTGTGAAAAATCAGCAAGATAAGGGTATGGTATTTGAAGAAGGAAAAGAACAAGGAAAGGAAGAACACAAATTAGAAGAGAGAGAATGGATTCTAAAAGGATACACTATGTAACTGATACCGCAGCTACTAAACTCGATTATAGCATTTTCCACGATGCTCTTATTATACAGATGTTACTAATCTCTTAGGAAAAAGAAAGAGTTCATAAGAAATCACTATAAATTCCTTACTTACAATATATTATTAAAACATTTCAGCTTTATGATTGTATGAATATAGTACTCATTCAGAAGAAGAAAATGTAACTCACAGTTTGAATTTTAATGTTTCTTATGATGGACATGTGTGGCATACTACTAACTCATGTTTCTAGACAATGAAATTCATCAAAATGTCTTTCTTTTTTAATTAAATATCTATCTATCTATCTATATATATCTATCTATATATCTATCTATCCACATAATAAACTACATATAGCAAGAAGAACCACGAAACAATCAGAAATTATATAAATGTTACAATCATAGTGTTTTGGTTATTTGTATTTGGCAGCCTTAAAGAAAATATTTTTCCTATTTTGGTGAGTCTAAAACTCTGAATGTAAATCAATATCCTATCACATCATTATCAACTTAAAACATCTATCTAGATCTAAAAATATCTTAACCCTTAAACAACTAAGTTTAATTATAAAACTAAACTATCTGTTCTTCAACCCCATCAGAGACTTGAGAAGGAATAAAACTTAATTACCAGAGTATACAGGGGGTGCAGGTGAGCAGCTTCCCAAATGAGAAGATGACAGAGACAGTTACTGCCTGAACAGTCACTCAAAACTCTATAACGGTGGAGCATCATCTTCACCCTTCTGGCCCAATATATTTGACAGACATATTTGTGAGGCAGGAACTATTGAGGAATTGCTTACCCTGTCTTGGAAGAGTTTGGCCATTGACTCTGCCTGCATCCAACCTTGGCCATTTTTACATAGAAATTCTGTCTTGTGGTAGAAAGGAGGACACTTTGTCCAGAGGCTTGGTTGCCATATTTGAAGCCATCTCCATAAGGAGGTTCTTGATGCTTATCATCTTCCTTGAGGAATGCTGGGTGCTACCCAGAGTTAGCCTGTTTCATTGTCAATGAATTTCTAAAATAATAAATACATAGTTTAAAATATTGTTTCTGGGAGACATATCCCCACTGTGATAAAGGAATATCTGTATATTTTAACATCACAGTGATTTTATTAGTTCTGTGAGGTTTTTTTTCCTGTTTTTAGAGACAGGGTTTCTCTCTATGGCTTCTCTCTATAGCTTTGACTGTCCTCTACTCACTTTATAAACCAGCTGGCCTCAAACTCACAGCGATCCACTTGCCTCTGCCTCCTGAGTTCCGGGATTAGAGGCTTGCATCACCGCGCATGGCTTCCCATATCTTCTAACGAACATCTTTCTTGTCAAAAGAGTATAGAATAACCCAAATGAGTCTCTGGATATGCCAGTGAGGGAGTGCCTAGGTTCCATTAATTGGGATGAAAAGACCTGTCCACTGTGGGTGGCACAATTCCCTTGCTGACATCTTATAATGTTAATGGAGAAGGAGAACCAAGCAACAGTATGGATGTGCTTACTACTTTCCGCATCTCAATTCTGGCTGCGATGTGAAAAATTGCTTCAAGCTCCTGCAGCCTTGACCTGCCTGCTATAATGGACTGTGCCCTGAAAGTGTTAATTGAATTGTACCCTTTATTCTTTGAGTTACTTTTGTCAGGGTATGTTATCACAGCAGCAGGAAGAGAAGCTTTCACCAATGTCCTAACAAACATCTATGGTGCTCTAGTTCATTAGGATAACAGTGAATTTACAGCCAGCCTCTTACTGTAATGTGACACTTGGAAATCTGGTCAGAGCATAAGATCTAGAATGATTCAATCCTGGGTTTAAGTAATATGTATGATATTTCTTAACTGTGGCACCTTGAGGAACATACTTAAAGTTCCTAGGTCTATGAAATGGAGATAACCACATGATCCTCCTATAATTGTGTAGAAGAATAAATATATACAGTATAGCAGTTAGGGTATAGGAAGGAGACCTGGTGGCACTCAGAGGAAGGATAGCAGGTTACCAAGAAGAGACTTGATACCCTATGAGCATATATATGGGGAGGAAGTCCTCCTCAGTCACAGTCATAGGGGAGGGGAGTAAGGGGAAATGGGAGGGAGGGAGGAATGGGAGGATACAAGGGAGGGGATAACCATTGAGATATAATAAGAATAAATTAATAAAATAAAATAAAAAAGAATATAAATCAGCTAACAGGAATTATTGTTGGAGATAGAGGGTATAGGTACACAGAGGAGACGTTTTTGAGTCAGGGTTGGCCTGAGAAGCTAAAAAGGAGAACTGCAAATAACAGCAGTTTGGAGAAAGGAGCCACCTGGAGTGATGCAGGTAGTACAGGATGTGACTGGGCCATGGGATGAAGGTCAGATCGGAGTGGACTTAGCTATCACATGCAGGCATCAGAAGTTACACCAAACCCATGCTGTGAAAGGAAGCAGCGGTGTCACTTCATGTAGCAGAAATTGAAAAATGCAAAGTTAACACAATGATTAAGTTGAAGAGCTAACAGGTCAAGGTTGGGCCACTCTACTCATTCTTCATTGGAACAGTGTATCTTCAAAGAATTTCTCACATACACATCCAAAATGTATAAATAGTGGTGGTGATTCATTATGAAATCATGAGCAACTTTTAAAAAGTAAAGCCCATGGTATCTTGCAATCAAACAGATAACTGTAATGAGTACAACAACAGAAGAAGAATTATAACAACAGAACCTCATCAGTTAGTTCTGTAGATTAAGGGGCCTTCAGTCTTCAATAAACCCAGAGAATCATGACACATATGTTCCTTTCATCCATTTCACTTTGTTTCTTCAGCCAGTGTGTAGGGTATTTGGTAAAGTCTCCATAATGTGCAGCTGTTGTCAATGGATCCTTCTGAGGCTCACATGGCATATCCTTCTTTTTTTTTTTCTTTTTTTTTATTAATTTATTCTTGTTACATCTCAATGTTTATCCCATCCCTTGTATCCTCCCATTCCTCCCCCCCCCATTTTCCCCTTATTCCCCTCCCCTATGACTGTTCCTGAGGGGGATTACGTCCCCCTGTATATTCTCATAGGGTGTCAAGTCTCTTCTTGGCTACTTGCTGTCCTTCCTCTGAGTGCCACCAGGTCTCCCCCTCCAGGGGACATGGTCAAATGTGAGGCATATCCTTCTTAAATTCTTGACAACTGAGTATTTGCAGGGTTACTGTACAATGTTGGGCTTATTTCCATTCCTTCATTAAGGGGTAAACAGTTTTTGAGGTTGTACCCCTCTCTGAGGCTGTGTAGATAGTTAAGTTTCGTAGAAAGATATTTTCTTCTTCAATAACGATTTGCTCATATTCAATAAGGAGATCCTCACTCATGTTCTGTAAGTTAGCCCAATGAAATCCATTGCTTCACCAGGCTGCATATGGTGGAAACTCACTTTTTTCTGTTACTGGGGTAAAAATAAAATGTTAACTCCTCTCCCCAGAAAGACATTATACAACAGCAATACACACATATGATGGGAAAAAAGATAATTAGGTATTAATGACTTAAGAGAGTTCACTAAGGGAAGAATAAAACCGAAGTTCTTACTACAAAGGGAAATATTGTTTTTAAGTTTGTTAATTCATTCATTCATTCATTCATTCACTTTACATCTGGTCATAGCCCCATCCCTTCTCACCTGCCATTCCTACCCTCTCTACCCTCTTCCCCTGTGGCCAGTCAAGACAATTCCCCCAGGAAAAAGTAATTGAAAAGCTGGCAAGAGAGTCCATGTCAGAGGCAGCCTCTGCTCCCCTTACTCAAGGACCCACATGAAGTCTGAGCTGCCTATCAGCTACATCTGTGTAGGAAGCCTAGGTCCAGTCCATGCCAGGTCCTTGGTTGGTGCTTCAGTCTCAGGAGGCCTCTCTGGCCCTGGTTAGTTGGGTTTGTTGGTCCTCTTGTGAAGCTCCTGTCACTTTCTCGATCCCCCACTTTTCCACAAGGCTCTCTATAGACCAATGTTTGGCTGTTAGTCTCAGCATCTGCTTTGAGGAGCTTCTGGATGGGGCCTTACAGAGGGACAATTCTGCTTAACTCCTGTCATGTGTGTCTTTCTGGGTTTGGAATGTCTCACCCGGGATGATCTTTTCTAGTTCCATTCATTTGCCTGCAAATTTCATGATTTCCTTGTTTTGAATAGCTGATTAGTGTTCCATTGTTTAAATGTACCACAGTTTCTTTATCTATTCATTGGTTGAGAGACATCTAGGTTGTTTCCCGATTCTGGCTATTACAAATAAGGCTGCTATGAACATAGTTGAGTAAGTGTCATTGTTGTATGGTATAACATCATTTGGGTATATACCCAGGAATGGTATAGCTGTGTCTTGAGGGAGAGCTATTCCCAATTTTCTGAGAAAGCACCAGATTAATTTCCAAAGGGTTTGTACAATTGCACTCCCACCAGCAATGGAGGAGTGCTCCCCCTTCTCCATATCCTTGCCAGGATGTACTGTCCCTTGACATTTTGATCTTACCCATTCTGATGGGTGTAAGATAGAATCTCAGAGTCATTTTGATTTGCATTTCCCTGATGAATAAGGACATTGATCATTTCCTTAAGTGTTTCTCAGCCATTCGAAATTCCTCTGTTGAGAATTCCCTGTTTAGCTCTGTGTCCCAATTTTTAGTTGGGCAATTTTGCTTGCTGGGGTTTAATATTTTGAGTTCTTTATATATTTTGGATATTAGACTATGTGGGATGCAGGACTGGTGAAGATCTTTTCAAGTTTTTAGACTGTCTTTTCATTTTATTGACTGTGTCCTTGGCCTTACAGGTGCTTCTTAGTTTCAAGAAATTCCATTTATTAATTGCTGATCTAAGAACCTGAGCTGTTGGTATTGTCTTTAGGAAGTTGTCTCCTGTGCTAACGAGTTCAAGCCTCTTCCTCATTGTCTCTTCTGATAGATTTAGTGTATAGTACTGTCTCTGAATCCTTTTAAAATGGAATCAAAGAGTGAAACCATTTGTTTTCATCTTTCAACTGATTGAGGTTTTTGTTTTTGTTTTTTGTTTTGATGGGGGAGAAGGAGAGAGTAATGTAATCAAAGAGAAAACATGATAATAATCTTCGCAGGATTTTGTTCATAATATCTTTCTAGAAAACAGTCAATTTATATATTTTTGGGAGAAATTACTCTGGATTTGCTAGTAGTTTAAATAGCTGTGTCCAAAAAATTAAAACAAAAGAAGTGAGAGTGAATCAAGGGACCTGTGTGTACATACTCTTTGTCCATTTCCCATTCTGATATGCACACCTTGCCTTCCAGATACCAGAATGCTGCATGAGGAGCAAGGTATTTGAATTATTTTCTTCATTATAATATTTTACATCTGGGACCTGCTTCCCAGTATTGAAGTTCAGGTGGAAAGGATAATATAGCATCAGTCCCTTTAACTGTTAAGAAATGTAGCTACTTACAGGATTTATTTTATTCTCATTTCCATACATCATATTTGAAGGCTTTAAAAATATAATTATTATATTTTAACTGTTATGTTTTGAAGCTACAGAGTATATATTGCATTTGACACTTGGCAGGAATTTGATCTTTAAAAACCACATACTGTCTGAGTCCTAATAATCTCCATTATAAAATGGGCAATGGGCATGGATAAGGGCCACTTGGTCTGAGGACACTGGTTCAGATGTCTATGGATATAATTTTGTTTTAAGGATTAAATGGCCTAATGTAACAGAATCAAGAACACATTGTGGGTATTCAGTAAAAAGGTAGGCTTATGAAACAAACAGTAGCTCTTCTTACTTTCGAGGTTAACTGCATGTCAATTTAAGTTCTGTGAAACAAGTGATTGTTTGATGGCATATCCCTAAAAATTAGTTAAACAGGGAAACCACTAAATAAGTAATTAAAATATGGATAAAAATTTAAAAAACTTACATTTGCAAGTATCCTTCATGCTTCTCTGAATGTCATAATGGCTAAATAAACTGACCAAGAATAACAAGATTTATATAGATTTAATAATTGCATATATGTACATTTCTATTCTTTGAATTACATTTTTATATTTTTTATCTGCCTTTTCCTTGAAATAGTAAGTAGTGTTTATTTAACTGTCTAGTATTCTGTACATTTGCATACATTTTCTACATGAAAGTGAGAACATGGAGTAGTTTTCAGTTTGGTTAATTTCATTTAGCATACTGTACTCCTGGTCCATCATGCCATTACAACTTTTAAAAAGCTATCATCTGTTTCTGTCATTTCTATTATACATATCATCTATCTATCTATCTATCTATCTATCTATCATCTCTCTTTCTATCAATCATCATCCATTCATCTCCTTTTCTAAGACATATGGACAGATAATACATATTTCTCATATTTTGTTTATTATTTCATCTATCAATGGGCATAGGCATTTCTTAGTTCTGTCTTTTGGGAACAATGCTACAGTGAACTTAGAAACATAATGATTCTGTTTCCTTTTGATGTAGCTCCATAAGATTATGGGATTGTATGATAGCTCTATTTTTAATTTTTCTCAAGAACTCGTGTACTGTTTTTCATCATAGCTTTTGCTGACATACATTTGTCCCGATTTTGCATTATGTTTCATTTGCTCTACTCTCTTACACTTACATCTTCTTTTGATAATAATAATTCTTATGTATGTAAGATGATATCTTGTAGTGGTTTTAGTTTGTGCTTCCTTATGACCAGTAACAGAGAGCACTTCTTACAAACTTGTCTTTCTACAGCCAAATTTCAACTTCTCACTCAAGAAATTGGTAACCTTTGTCAGATGATTTTTCTCTGCCACTTGGAAGAATCTTGTACTTTTATTTTCCATTCTATTGATTAGATGCACCCAAGGTAAAACCTCTACTATTGACCCATCTTCTCATCCCAGTGTGCTATATTTACTAGAAAAAATATGAAGGATTACAGGTATAGTTCAGTGGTAGAGAACTTGCCTACTATGGGCAAAGCCCTGGATTAAGTCTTTTGTGGTTGAATGGAAAGATCTCCTCATGTCTAAAAGTCCAGTTTGAAGTACAGGTCAAGACTGGTATTTTATTGATATATCTTTTTGATTGTTAAGCCACTGTTGGAAGTAAGATACAGAAAGCCCATATTGTTGTTGCGTCGCTTTATGCTTTCCTACTCATTATTCCTTTTATATATCTCATTGTTCCCATGTTGAATATACCACTTCACTGCCCACAGTACCTTTCCCATGTTTGTGATGTGTCTGATAGTTTTTATGCTTATTTTAATTAAAATGACATTTCCTCTTCCCTCCAACTCCTTCCATGACTTCCGCTAATTCATGTCCTATTTAAAAAATTATTATTGTCACACACTTATGAATTAATATATAAATACAACCTTCTAACTATATTTAGTGTTACTTATATCTTCATATATTTTAAGGCTGACTGGTTTGGTATTGGCTAACCAAATGTGGGGCTCCTTCCTGGGGAAAAATAATTCTTCCTCTCTTAACAGTCATTAATTGCTTATAGCTCTGCATCTAGTGGCAAGGTCTCATAAGATTTCACCCACCTATGTAGGCATGTCAACTGATATTGGTATTGATCAGGACTTGTTTAGAGATATATATGTTATAGGTGTAGCTTCTCTGTCATATGTAGAAGACACTGTTTCCTAGAAGATGTCCTTGCCCACTGTATCTTAAAATCTTTCTTTCTCCTCTTTCATGATGTTCCCTGAATCTATGGTGTAGGGTTACGTTATAGATGAATCAATTGAGATGGGGAACTCACTCTCCTGTCACCGGTTTTCTGCATTTTGACCAGTTATGACTTTTTGTAATGGGATTCTTATGATGCAAAGGGAAGGTTCTTTGATGAGGGATGAGTATTATTCTCAATTGTAGTATAACAATAAGTATTTAGAATGCAGATGGAAGTTGAATGGTTTAGAAAAATGGAGGTCCTATGTTTTCCTCTATGATGCATGATCTCACCAGCTGTTGTAATTGGCTAAGTTACTATGATTTTCCTTCTTTTGATTGAGCCTTAAGCCCAATTAGACACCTGATAACTGTTAAGATATAAGTGCCTCTCTTCAAACCTTAGGGACGTCTTGCTATGGTGACCATTGTTGTGATTGATAGGTATCACAGCTGGGTAGAACTATTGCTTGCGTTTTTCCATTGGAAGTTTGTGTATCATCCTCTGGTACTATGAAAGCTGATTCTCAGGTACAGAACAGATAGAAACAGATTCAGTTTAAATCTGAAGTGTGTGGTGTTTAAGGAATAGGAGCTTACCTTCAACTTCTTGGGCAACAGCAATAGCTTATATTCATTTTGTGGGGCTCTTCTACCCCCATGAAGAATAAATTGAAAGGAGGTTTGTCATTTCTGGTATAAGGAATTTTTTTAGATAGTGTATGGCTCTGTGGGAACTATCACCCTAAATGGTATATATTCATTATTCTCTTCATCCTTCCCTCCTTCCCTCACTTTCTTCTCTCTCTATAGTTACATATATTATATACATATATACATATATTATAAGTAATTTTAGGTAAATATAAAATAAAAGGATATATGAAACATCTTTAGTGTTGTTTTTTATCCTCTCTCCCTCCTGCTTCTTTATTGCCTCCTTTCCCCCTTCTCCAGTTAAACCCCTTCCCTTGGTTTGTCCCATTTTCCCTTTATATCATCTGTATCCTACTGTTCCCATTTCTTGAGCTATCCTTATGTGGTCCCCTTTTTAATTTTCTGGTTTCTTTGTTTACCTCGAGTTATATATTCTTATCTGAAGATTTAGAGCTAAAAATCACAAATAAAAGAAAATGTGTGTGCTTGTCACTCTGAGTCTGGGCTACCATGCTCAATACAATACTTTATGATTTAATTTATTCACATCAGAATTTCAGTGATTTCATTTTTCATTACAGCTAGATAGTATTTCATTGTGTATATGTCCTATGCATAGTATTTTTCTTATCCACTTATCAGTTGAAGGACATTTAAGTTGTTTATATTTCCTATGTAGTGTGACTACAGCAGTAATAAACATAGCAGAGCAAATGTCTGTGAAGTAGAATGTAGAATTTTTTCAGCATATGCCAGAGTGGTATAGCTAGATCATTGGGTAGATTTATTTTTAGCTTTTGAGAACTCTTCATACTGAGTTTCAGAGTGGCGTCATGAGTGTGCAGTTTCAACAGGGAATGAGCGTTGTCTTTTCTGATGCACCCCTCCCCCAGCATTTGGTGTAAGTTCTTCAGTTGTCTGGGTGATCTTAGCCATTCTGATGCAATAAGATGATAGCTAAACGTTGCTTTAATTTATATTTTTCTAAATGCTAAGTATGATGAATCATTTTTAAGATGTCAGAATTTTGTTTCTCCTTTTGATAACTCTCTGTTCAGATCCATAGCCTTTTTTTAAAAACTCAGTTGTTTAGTTTCTTAATTCTTTTTATCTTTTGAGTTTTTTATATATACCAGATATTATACTGTCCGATGTAGAGCTGGCAAAGATTCTTTCCTGCTGTGTTTGGATCCTTACTTGATCAATTATTTCCTTAGCTGTACAGAAGAATTTTAATTTTTGGAAGTCTTACTTATCAATTGTTGGTTTTACTTCAGAAAGTACTTCTGAGATCCACTGCATTTCACCAACATCCTGTGTGTGACCATAGATTTGGACCTATCTTTTGGAGCCTGGTAGGCTTCTAAGTACAAATATGATTGAAGAAGATGACTTTGCCTCACCCACAACAACAACAAAAGTAGTTAGTAGTTTGGTAGGGAGGCGTAAAGCCCAGTAAGTCGCTGCCTGATTTAAGATCGACTGTTACAAGCCTAGTCCTGTGTAGACATATTGCACATTTCACACACCCACAGATGCTGTGAAACCATGACTTCACTGGCTGTGCCATGAGCATATAACAACATTTCTCAATCCTTCTCTCTATGTTCCCACTATTACATTCTTCACACCCTGTCTTCTGCAACGGTTTGCAAGCCCCGGAGGAAGTGGTACATATCATGTCTTGCTAAGGCTGAATTATCCACCATGATTTACTCTTAGCATCTTCAGCAGCCATACATCTATGTATTCACTACTGTTCATTGCAAAGGGAAGTGTCTCTGGTTGAGGCTAGAAATAGAGATTTGTCCATGTGTTTAAATACAAATATTTAGAAGTCATCTTGGCTCTATGAAAGTTTGCCCAAACAACAGTAGTAAGTTTGCCTCTAGGGCCCAAGACATTAGCCATGTTTTGTTTTGTTGTTTGCTTGTTTGTTTGTTTTAGGCTTACACTGCTAGGTGTGAATGCCCTCTTACGGAGTGTGCCTCAAATCTCAAACACAGTCAGAGAGCATCAGTTGGCTTTTCACAAATCAAGTCTGTTTATGTTTTGTCAGTAGGCACATCTTGTCTATGTAGATCATAGAATTCACAGCTGGCCACGGCCATTGGTCCCTCTTTCTCTATAAGCAGCCTGCACAGCACCTTTGACACCATATAAAAGCTAAACTGGCATTGAAGAATTTTTTTTTAGCTAAATTCCAACTTGAGTTTTCTTCACCCCATAATCAATTTGTATGGTGGCTTTAGGGTTTTATTAAGTAGTTATAGTGGGTAACCAGGATAAATGACAAGGGTATTTACTGTTTGGAGGTATCTGTGCCATTTCTGACTAAGAGCTGAAGCTAGGTTATCCCACACATGACACTGAAGTGTTTGGTAGGTAACTCATGGCTTGTGTGATCAACTTTTCCCAGATATGTAGAATTTCATCCTAGCATCCTTTCCCCGTCCTGTCCTTCTCCCACCTTTTCTCTTGAACTTATATTTTTTATAGGTTGGCTTGCAAAGTAGTAATCTTTCATATGACTATTTCTTACATCTTTAATTTTGGCTATCTCTTCCTCCCTGACTCTTTATCCCCTAAATATGCCCGTCTGTTTTCACACCACACGTGCTGTATTACAACATCCCTCTTAACGCATCTCATACCTAAGGGTCCACTCCATAGTTCCTTACTTCTATTAAGTATTACAGGTTAAACACAGAAATCCAAAGAACCGAAAATTTCATTGTAAATTTGTCTTAGACATTTATCCTTAAAACACACAGAAAATTGGACTAGTGAGATAAGTAAAGAGATTGAGAAGCTTGTCAATGCTAAAAAACAAACAAAAAAATCAAACAACAAACGAACAAACAACCCAACTGAGTTAAATCTCTGTAAGTTACATGATATAGCTAGAGAACCAACTTTTGTAAACTGTCTTCCTTAATTCCTTTTCTCTGTCTCCATCTATGTTTCTGTCACACTCTTTCTCTCTGTATGTCTCTGTGTCTTTGTCTCTGTTTCTCTTTTTGTCTCTCACTCTCAGCCCTTTAAATGATAATGATATCAAGGAGACTCAGTGGGGTAAATACACTAAAATTAAATCTTAATTACTTGAGGGTGATCCTTGGTCTTCATGGTTTAAAGAAAAAATGCTGAATCCTGCAAGTTGTTCTTTAACCTTCACACTTGCACTGTACCAGGGACACATGAGCACATGTAGTCGCACTTTCATGAATAAACACATAAATACAGTTACATTTACTTTTTAAAATAGTATGTCTATATTCTCTAACTACAATTAGAAGTTTCTAGTCACCTCGGTTTTGGCAACACTTTTCTGAAACAATTAGTTAAAGAGTATTTTAGGAGCTCAAGAGATAGTTCAACAATTTAGAGCACTTTCTGCTTTTGCACAGAACCTGGGTTTGGTTCCCAGCACCTACATTGTGACTTATGCTGTCTATGATTCTAATTCTACAGGATTCAGTACTCTTTTTTGGCCTCCATGTATACCAGGCAAACATGCAAATGCAACTGTATATATGTGGGCAAAAAAACTCATGCATGACATAAATATAAACAAACCTAGAACATTAAAATAAGTATATGTGTATGTTTCCTACTTACTGTTCATGTACTTACCTTTCTTGTGTTAGTGAGAGAGCAGCCAGGACACTAGACAAATGAGTATTATATATGGGCACAGCAACATTCCAATTAAAAATGCATTTACAAAGGCTGGTAGCTTACTTCCAGGTTTGCCCAGTCTAGCACCATACCATCCCTAATCATCCTTTAAGATGATATCTCTTCTTGTTATCATTTTGCATTTACATTGGAATACTTCTATGCCCACACAACACCTTAATAATATTTTTTTCATTGTCAATAACTGGATGCTTTACCCACAGTGTGTAACGGAAACAGGAGAAAAAAACTTGTCTCCTGTATATTCATAGCTGATTACAGGATAATATGATTCCATGCAGTTTTTGTGAGCTCATTCGTGCCCTAAATTCTATGACATGGCCTTAGCTGGATTTTTGCTCGAAAGCTGTCAGACTGCTGGTTAAGACCAGTTATGAGATATTGACCCATACACCACAGGCTAGCCTCTGCCTAATTTCCCCATGTGTCTTGCTCCTCTTTTACTTAATACTTGCTAGTGTTTTAGAGCACAGCCCTGGCTGTGTTGTTACTTGCCTTAGAGAAGTGCTGTGAGGTTGTTCTCTCTGCTGGGCACCTTCCTCATGGTTTTCCCACATTCCATCTTAGAGTCCTTCTCAAAGTACTGTTTCTGTATACATTTGTTTTTCAGTGTTTTAGAAGACTAAAGCCTACACAGACTCATTTATTTAGATCCTGTTGAATATTGGCATGGAGACACCTTTGCCTTTATGCTTTACTATTCCAGTGCTATTTTGTGTTTCTCTTAGTTTCTTTATCTGTTAGGCGTATTTACTTGAAGCCTCTTATCTGAACAGAAAGTGATTATCTTGGAAAACCAATATCTGATATAGTTTACCATTTTTCCTTTGGCATTTGGGTTAAATATGGACCCCAGGTCATTAGAAGTAGTTTTCTTGAAAGTACATGGCATTTCTTAGTCGTCAGATCCAACCTAAAGCCACGTTCTTAAAAGGCCACTCAATAGTGGTGAGGCTGATGGCATCTGATGCTCTGGGACTGAACAAGTTTGGGTTAGTTGTACTGAGGATAAAACTACAGGAAACAGTCCTTAGTGAGAAATAAAGAACACAGTTTCAAGGGAGAGAATTCGAATGGTTCTACCACCAGTCCTAGTATTTTAAGTAGGAGCTCCAATGGGCAGCTATAGAAGCTTTCTCCTTCCCTGACTTTCTTCTTCATTTTATAATTTCTCACTCACTTTAGAGATTTTCTTCTCAGCTTCGACCAACAGAATTGGGCTTTGTTTTGTTGATTCCACAGTAGATCTGAATATCTCATCTAGTTACTGCGATGAGGTAATCTTCGAGGTCTGCATTTCTGGTTAAATCTCTCTTGAATGTCAACCTTATAAACTGATCTCTTTCCTGGTCTCACTGTATATAAATATAAAGAACTCAAACTCAATTCAGGAAATCACAACACAAACCAGATGTTTGGTTTGTTTTTGTTTGTTTGTTTGTTTTTATAAATCAGTTGTTCCAAATAGGAACCGATTTGATGCCAGAGGATTGAGGATGGAATTTATGCCATTAGTAACTATTAGATGCTGAGTAAAATACACTCTACAGAGCTGGCTCCCACAAGAAAAATAAAGCCCTTAAGTGATAATAGTGCTAAACTGAGAAATTTGGCTAAAGATTTACTTAGCATATTCCCATTGTGTATGGAGATAGGACAAATGCTTGCCATGTCACATAAGCTAGGGATTTAGAGGCAGGCTGGCCTCTTGTATAAGACATGTGACATTTAATGCATACTACAAGACATACTCATTAATAAATGGAGGTAATTTATCCCCCCAAAATAAATGTAAGAATTAAATAAACTAATGTAGACTAGGTGTTTAGAAAGGTGCCTAATCCTTAACAAAGTGCCAATGATCATCATTTGGTATTTATCCTACTACATTGATTTTTCCTGGCTGATCAATTTTTTATTTATGTTTTTCTTTTGAAACTAGATATTTTCATACAATACATTTTGACTACAGTTGTCTCTATCCCAACTCTTCTGAGATCTTTCCCGTCTCATCTGAATTCGCACCATTTTGGTTTCTTGTTAGAAAAAAAAATAGGTGTCTAAGGAAAAATAATAAAATAAAATAAAAATTTAAAAAAGGCAGACAAATCAGGATAGGAAGAAACAGACATAGGAAAAAGATCCAAAGAAATACATTACATGTAGATGTGGAGACACATACAGTCACTATTCACACCTTATTTCAGATGAATTTCCCCTTAATTAATACAGCTTCTTGGTTTATCAGTCTTGCCTTGCTTACATTTTTCTTATATGCATTTAGCATATGGTACCATTTCTAAAGAACATTATCAACCCCATTACTATCCAATTTAAAAATTTTCTATGTTGAAGAAAAAGTTTACAGTACTTGACATGTGAAAAATAAAAAATAACTTTTCTGCAGACATTGTCATCATAGCCTGCCCATATTCCTCACTTCAAATCTGCTAAGAAACTAGTTCTTATCTGACTTATATTTAAATTTTATTCTTAGAATTTCAGAACAAATTATAACGATGGAATTGGGACCATTCAATTGAAAGTATTTATTAAGAATCAAATGTAACTCAACCTGTGCTGTATATCCATACTTAAAGAAAAATGAAAGATGGGCTTTAATTTTAATGAATTTAAGGTCTTAAACTTTTTTCTAATCAGCGGATTTAACTACTATTAGTTTTGAAAATAATTTCCTAATTTCTCTTCCTAGACCTATTTTGTAAAAGATTTTATTTTTATCTTAGTGGGTTGCAGCCACATTAATAATGTGGAATCTGTAATATCACCTTCTCAGACTAGAATTTTTGAAGTAGATGGCTATAGTACTGCAGAAAGATGACCTGGCAGCTATCAGCTCATATCAAGTTACTACTGTCCTGGGTTGTGTCAAATTTTGTTTTGTGTTTTGCTACATGAAATAAAAATTTTTGTGCTTGCCAAAACTGAGTCTAGTTATTTTCCAAGTACATCATATCTTCTGACCCATTTCTTTTGATCATTTCTACTTCTATGAATGAAAATTGAAAAATATTTAAAATAGTTTTATATGTTTTATAAAATATATTTATAGTCAATATATAATAACATAAATGAAAATTGTCTTTTCATTTTAAAACATTTTAAAAATTACTAAATTAATCAAAGATATAGATCCTTGCTTAATGTAAACACCTACACAAAAATCCTCAAGATTGTTGTAAATATGCAGGGTTGCCAAAGATGAATGCTGATGCTTTTGGTTTGTAATGAGAGAAATGATCAATTTGATAATTCTGAAATAAATGACTATATTTTTGGTTGTAAAAGTCCATCAGTGAGAGTTTGCATTTTAACTTTGTGGCACTTAATATATTTAGCAATAAAACTGGAGATTTAAATAAAATACATTTAGGAAATACATTAGACTCTAACATTTAATCTATTTTAAAGTTGTTATAAACTCTTTAAAATGTTTTCTTGATGATGCCCCATAAAATTTCAAAAGTATAAAAGGTGATGTGGAAAATAGCAATTCATTCTTAAATTTAAACCATGTCTTATGAGCACCACATAAAATCAGAGGCCATTTTGCACCCTCAGAATCTAGGTCATTTAAGAAAGAATTAATTTATCTTAAAACTCATCTCAACCATAGCCTGTGTTTGGAGCATATAAGCAATAATCACTGTGTATAAGCCAACACTCAATGTTAAAAATGGTCCAAATAATGGAATATCTTAAATGCTGTCTTTATTTTTCTCATATAGTGTTTAGTATAAAATGAAAGTTATATTGCTAGTGAATGAGATCTGATGCATTATTAGATATATGCAAAAATAATCTTATAAATATTATTAGCATTAACTCATGTTTCTTTTAATTAATTTGAAAGAACTTCTTTGAATACCTGGAAAACACTTAAAGAATATTCAAATTTTTCCTTCAGTCAAACTTCAAAGGTCAAAACTATCTTTGACACCAAAAATTCAAATTAATTAGTGTGAGATGTAGGGAGACTGTATACCAGTCTTTCCGTAGCTTAGAGGTGATGTGGTATCTAGCCTTTAGCAGGCCCTAGAGACAGTCAGAGATGTGAGGGTAATACAAGCATATAGCATATCATGCGTTGTTCAGGGCTGCTGTCCACAGTGTGCTTTTTCATATCTTTGAGTTAAAGTCTGCATTTTCCATTAACTTTAGGAGGAATGTTCCTTATAGCCATCACCAACTGTGTTGGTGCTTTTAGTTAACGCTCAGCTCACGTGATATGTACTTGGATCATTAAACTGAAGGACTTGTACCATCATGATTTTTAATGAAGCATGTTTGAATTATGCTAATTCACAAAGCACTAGAATCAAATCAAGTGATCAAAGCTTTTGTGATTACTATCATGTGTTCCTAACCCCCCTCTGCCTTCCTGACAATTGGCTGCATCTAGAAGTCTTTCTCAAGAATGAAGTTGGAAATGGATATTAATCAATGCTGAACATTAGAAAAATTATGATGAGCATAATGCAATTTATGTTATCCTCTGTAAAAGGCTATATTTGGCTATGAAGGCAATATTGTTCTGCCACATGTATGCCTAATACCATCTACAATCAATACTGCATTCTGCCTTGACAGAGAGCTGAATTTTTATCTGTTAAATGTGTGAGCTTGGGGCACTGATGTGTCTGAAGTGGTTTAAGTCTGAAATGTGATGTGCTGAAAGAGAGTTGATTGACATCTTTGTTTATTGAAAAGTATTACATGAACAACAAAATGCAAGCCAAGGCAGAGCCTTCCATTGCAAAATGCAGCTGTGTTATTTTTCAATCCTATGTGCTTGGCCCCTTTGAAACTTGTCTGATGTAATAAAGCCAGAGGATATAAAACAAACAAGAATATTCTTGATTCAACACTCAAAAATTTAGACAAGGATGACATTTTTTTTTGGCTCTGGGTAAAATCTTTTCCATAATGCTCTCCCTGCTTTGATTTTCTATTCTATTTATTCTGCGGAACTGTTGCATTTTTAAAATGTCCTCTTAGGTTTATTAACTTGAATATAAATTCAGAATTATTTAATAAGAAAACAAATTGGAGAGGGTTAAATATTTTTATGTATCCTCTATAAATGAGAAAAAGACATTAATGACACTAATCTTAAAGCACTAAACATGCAGAATAAGAAATGAAGTTCCCTTTAAATTTTATGTTAGAATAATTATCCCCCTCAATGTAATTTGCCCATGTTTTATTAAAGCTTTATTATGTCAAGGTAAATAGAGGTTAATGCTGCTGTTGCTTCTTCCAATGAAGTATTATCTTTAATCTTGCTTTAATAAAATAGTGGTAAATTGCACAGTAGGGGTAATCACCAAGGGCTAATTTAGAGAGTTGTAAAATCCTTTACCAACTATATACTGTAGTTAAAAATAGAAGTAGTTTTAAGAAAACACAAATTGCATTGTAACTTGGAGGAAGTTAAAGTATTGATACTAGTAATTTTAATTATTTACTTAATTAAGTGCATGATATTGCATCCCTACTATGTGAATGGCAGTGTTTAAGATATAGTCAATGTATGGGAGATGTAAGTGTGGAATTTTGCACTGTGGCACTTATGTTGAATTATTTTGAGAAATACTTTAAATCACTCAACTATGGCCAACATACAGAAACATCTCTGGTAGAATGTTTCTGTAAAATTCACTTCAGGAAGCGACTTCATAATTTCTATCTTCCAAATACATTTTTGTTTGTTTTCTAATTTTGTATAAATTTAGTAAAGCTTATGTTATATAAATTCTGTAGCATGTGATATGTACTCATAACAGCCGTTACCACATGTTTAAGACACATGAAACCTCAAGTCAGACCAAATCTAAGGATGGAGTTGATGGAGGGGATGACTATGATCACAAGATATTCTATGAAAATTTCAAAGAACTAGCAAAAAAGCAAAAGAACATACTTAGGTTATCTTGGACTTGAACATGCGTTGTGCATACCATTTCATTCACTTTAATTTTTATGTTTTCTTGTAGTCAACAACTGCTTCTGGATCTTACACTTTTTATTCTCCTCCTTTCACAATGATTCTTGAGCCTTGAATGGAGCTATGTGATACAGATGATCAAATTAGGGGTGAGAATTCTATAGCCTCTCATTTTCTGCACAATGTCTAGCTGTGGGACCCTGTGTTAGTCATTATATACTGCAAATAGATACATTTTAGAAGACTGAGAGACTGTTGTTCAGTATCTGTCAAATAGCCTAGCTTCTGTTTTCAGCAGGCCAATCCAGGTGCTTCTTGCTTCTGGAAGATATCAAAGATACCAGTTCTATCTCAGGAACCACTAGAGCAGTTTTGGACTAGGCCTGGCTCTAGGCAAGGCTTCCAGTCTCACTGAGGGTGGTAGAAATGATTTCCACAGGGTGTTGTTACAGTTTAGCCATTTTAGAATGAGATTGGTGGTATGTGGTACCAGATAGCAGTGGATACACAGGAGCTCCACAAGCCCATGGTGATATTAAATTGTTACAACCCTTTGCACTGTACTAAGCACAGTAGAGGAAGTGGACAGAAGCCTGAGACCAGCTGGGAGGCAGGTTGGTGAGATTCATGCCCGGCAGGTCCTGTTGGTGCTTCACCAGCAGACAGCAGCTCCAGGCATCCAGCATCGATTCTCTCCCAGAACAAATGGAGTCTCTGACAATCATAGCAGAGGAATGGCATGAGTGTATGTGGGAGCACACCAGTCTGCTTTTATTTGTAAACCTTGAGCAGTGGGGAGGGGTTTGTGTGGGAAAGTGTCTGAGTTGATATGCCTAGGGGTGCCAGGATACTTAATCTACACGCAGTGGTACAGTACCTCATTCACCTGCAGTAGCATGGGATCCTATAACAAGGAGGAAAGCATAGTACTTAATTATCTTATGGGTGGAGAGAATAACTTCTAGATAAGATTAAAGGTCCTTTTCCAGAGGAGGCTAGGATCTCCTTATCATAGGGTGCTTGCTGAACATTGTCTAAGAGGAAAGGGTCTGTAATCTTCCCTGAGGGTTAGATGAGGCTCCTTGGAGGATCTAGGGTTCCAAGATCAGGAGAAGAGAGAACAGCCTTGGAAATGGAGTCCATCATGATCGACTGAGCTCACTTGGCTATCCGGACATGCCAGACTTCTACCTCTCCAGACTGTTTCACAAAAGACATGCTGATATGGGTATAATGATATTAATCAGAAACTGTTTTAAAATTATATCCAGTTAGCAACATAGTTCTCTTCAAGGATCTATGACCTGTCTAGCCATATATCATTGGCCCCATATTGGTGCCAGGCATGGGCCTCATCTTGGAGAGTGACACTTAAATTCAGGCAGAATGTAGTTGGTTACTCCCATGATGTTTCTGCCACTATTGTACCTGTGCACATTTCTAGTCAGGTCAGCCATTTATTTTGTATGCAATTGTCAATTCTCTCTTATATCGCCCTTGGTATAAACCGCTCACTAACAGAAGAGTTCAGATCTAAGAACGTTTGGGCAATACAACTTGTTCTTGAAGGCAAAACAAAATATATCAAAACAAAACAAATGAACAAACAAACAAAATCCTACACAGTTGGGAGGATATATCCAAAAAGAGTTAGGGAAGGTGAATATGACCTAAACACATTGCATGGAGCTCCCAAAGAACTAATAAGACACAAGAGAAAAAGGAAGAAGGATGCTTCCATTCTTCATTCAGTATGTCATCTGACATTATTTGGATTCCATTACAGAAGAAGTTGTATAAACCAACTAGAAGATAGAAACATAGGAAGAATATATAGTCTTAAAAATTCAGATTTTTTTTTTTTTTTGGACATAGGGAAATTACAGAACCTGCAAAGGTTGGAACATGGGAGACCAAGAGAACAGAACTAGTAAGAGTCACACAGCCAAGAAGTATTCAGGACAGAATGCCTAACCTTCTTAGATCTCTGAGCTGGAATTGCTGGTATGAGAAAACACTGGAGGAAAACAAACAATTGGATGTCAAAGTGAAGTTTAGAGTATGTTTCTTTGGTGATTTAGATTTTGAAACAATGATCTTAACTGATACTATAAAAGAAAAAAAACAAGCCGCTCTATTATATAAAATCAGATGCTAATTAAACTTAAATAGTCACTAATTTTTTTTACTGAGTTCTTACCCCCCCTTTTTAAAAATTAATTTATTCTTGTTACATCTCAATGGTTGTCGCATCCCTTGTATCCTCCCATTCTTCCATCCCTCTCATTTTCCTCTTACTCCCCTCTCCTATGACTGTGCCTGAGGGGGACTTCCTCCCCCTTTATATGTTCATAGGGTATCAAGTCTCTTCTTGGTAGCCTGCTATCCTTCCTCTGAGTGCCACCAGGTCTCCCCTTTCAGGGGACATGGTCAAATATGAGGCACCAGAGTACGTGTGAAAGTCATACCCCACTCTCCACTCAACTGTGGAGAATGTCCTGTCCATTGGCTGGATCTGGGTAGGGGTTCGAAGTTTACAGCCTGTATTCTCCTTGCCATAGTTTGAGCGGGACCCCTGGGCCCAAATCTGCCTATCATAATGTTCTTCTTGTAGGTTTCTAGGACCCTCTGGATCCTTCTACTTTGCTATTCTCCTATGCTTCTCTCATCTAGAGTCCCAATAGGATGTCCTCCCCTCTGTCCCAGTTTCCTGGTAAGTGAAGGCTTTCATAGGACATGCCCCTTGAGCTAGTATGCAGATAGAAGTGAGTATATACCATTTGAGTCTTTCTGCTTCTTGGTTAACTCACTCATTATGATCATTTCTGGCTCAATCCATTAGTCACTAATTTTTTTACAGTGTAATGAAGGAAAAATTATGTAAGAGGTTTTGATGGGTGAGTAAAAGTTGAGGCTTCTGATGGGCTTTGGTCACCAGGTCAGCAACACAAAAGTTTGGAGTCCAGCCCCATTGATTTGAGCAATATTCATGTGTTTGTTGTTCACATAAATGTAACACTGCAGAGTATATAATTTTGTTTTATGGATTTTTATTGGTAACTTTACTCTATTGATTTAGTTTTTAAAAACAGAGTCTTACTCTGTGTCCCTAATAGCCTGAAACTCATTTGGTAGACCTGGCTGAACTTCAACTCACAGTAGTTGGCCTGCTTTTGCTTCTATGTGCTGGGATTTAAAGGTATGCATCATGTCTGGCATTTTACCATTAATTTTAAATGAAAAAGATTTACTAAAAGTGAACAAACAGTGTATTACTTCTTCCAATAACTACAAGTTTTTGTAATTACGATTTGAGATTGTCTGGCACTCATACACAAGAAATAAGCACAATGTACAAAAATGTGCCCCTCATCATTTCTCCATTTGTTTTAGCCTTTTCCAATTTTTTCTTTAGTTTTATCCATGTGAAACCCTGCAGATATCCAAATTTATGTTTGGAATATATGTTGTTATTTTTCTTTCCTATCTTTATATTATTTTCTTAGGGTAACAATACTCCTTATAGTTTCTCAATTGTATGGCAGTAATTGCAGAAATAATCAGACGTTTAAAATTCGAGAAGTACTGTTGTCACTGTCACCTACCCTGTTTAATCCTGCTGTTTCTGGGCAGTAGTATTCCATATCTCTAAGTTCCTGGGCTACTGAAAGGTCAGACTCCACATGACAGAAACTATATAACATTTGGCTCTAGGTTGCCCTTCTGCGGCTGAATAAAAAGATCTTAGCTATTTGAACAGGGCATTCTATATAGTCATTCTCAAAAAGGAAGGATTCATTCAGTTATACAAGACTAAGAAAATTCCTGTGGAATTGTTCACAAAAGGATAAGAAATCACACATAAATGATGTTCCTCTTTAATTTTCCTGTGGGTTGTAGTCTAAAGCAAACACCTTTACCGCAGATAACAAGACGTTTTCTTCTGTCTCTCCCAAGCCTCTGACAGTAAAGGATATATATTGCTCCAAGTGCAGATCTGAAGCTGTTATTAAAATGGAAATATTCAAAGCAGTCAGAAGTCTGTGAGACTCTGTTCTGGAGACACATTAATGTATTTGAAAGGATATTAAAGCTGAACATTGAGGGGAAGTGGTTTTAATGGCAAGATGTAAAGCTGTTTAACAGAATTATACCAGGGACCCTTGTGTTGGGGCTAATATTACCAAGAATAAAGCTGGATGTTGGCCTGTGAGCATTATGCTTTGCATAATTTTGATATTTCAGGTTTTGGTGTTTTAAAGTAAAAAACACTGTTCAATGTATATATTTGAGAATCAAATTAGAATATTTTTCACCTTGTGTTTGTGATATAATATGTCTTACTTTTAGAATTAATGTGTAAAAGTATTTTTTCTATAGAAAATCAACATTTCTTCCTCAGATGCTGAGGGAGGCCTATCATTCTACAAGGCAGAATCCACATGCTCCAAATAGGATAGAAGAGGTAAAATGAAAAATAAATTATCTAAAAAGAAAGATCACATATTTCTTACAACCAGGTAACAACCTGACCCTAGTTCTGCATAAAAATATGAAATACATCCAGTAAACAGCTTTTTCAAGAGTAAATCAGCCAGGCCAAGTTGTGGCAATGGTCTGCTTATAACCTAAACATATTTATTAGATTTTAGTCATCCTTATTTTCCAACTATCACTAGGTAGCAGAAAGAAGTTGTGAGACTTACTTCAGACTAAATTGTAGACATATGGGTAGTATTTCTCTAGTTTTGGTTAAGAAGTGGAAAATGGAGTAAGAGTGGAGGTTTCATTTTTGGGTTTATAATTGACATTGGGACATGAAATTCCCAGTGTAGTATAGGAAGATTTAAATTATGAGTTATAAATAAGTACAAAACATAAGTACAAATGAAACATGAGACATCCAAAAAGACACATATAAAAGGGGGATTAGAGTGCTGTTGTATGTAATATTTTCATAGGTAGTTATGTAATATCAGGACAATTTTATTTTTTGTATAGATTCTAACAAGATTTAGGAATACACATCCTAAGCTTACAAGCTGCATAAGATTACTATTTCAGATCACTGTTAGCATCTCATTGCCACCAAATGACAGATTATCACTTAAAGAAAATAACTGTATAAAAGACAATGGAGTTTAGAAATATCTAATTTTGAGGCATGAGTACACAGACTGTGCTTCCAAAATAATCGCTGAGAGAAAAAGGGTGTTTGATCTCATATTCTGGACAATATTCCAAGCAATGGATTCCAGAAATACATGCTTGTTTATCATTAAAGAATCGGTGAAATTATTCAACATCAGCAGAAAAAAAGAGGTCAATCATAGGATTATATCTTCAGATATAAATTTTGTAGTATTAACAATGAAATAATTCAGCTAATAAAGAATTAGGTATGATTTACAATGAAATATTTCAGCTAGTGAGGAATTAAGAAGAGTATATTACCTTTCCCCAGAACATTGTTAAATGCTTAAAACAATTTTTATATATGCTTCATGAGAATATACGGTCTCTAAGATTAAGAAAACGCCTTACATAATTTGAACTTTTCATGGGAATGTAACTTTTTCTTGTATGTCCTAGTGTTGGGAGGAAGTAAGAACGTCTGTGGGAGCTGGGGCCCAGCAGTTAGCATCAGAATCTAATGACAAATCACTTTCCAGAATAGGAACATGATGGGGATGATACTGATTCCAGCGAGGATCATGATGCTGGCTTCTTGCAGTTAGATTTTCAGTAGTCGGCTTAGAGAATATTAATGTATTAAGAAATTTTTGTATATACTCAGGGAATCAATTTTATTCCTCCTCAAGAATCTGATGGAGTTGAAGACAAGATAGTTTAGGTTTATAGTCAAGCTTAGATGTTAAGATGTTTTTAGGTCTAGAGAAATGTTTTAAGTTGATAATTATGAGATATGATAGATATTGATTTACATGCAGAATTTTAGATGCACCAACATAGGAAAGATGTTTTCTTCAAGGTTGTCAAATGCAAATAGTCAAATCACTAAGAATGTAACATTTATGTAATTCCTGATTGTGTCATGGTTCTTCTTGCTATAGGTAGTTTATTGTATAAATGTGTAGTAATATAAATGGGTATGTAAAAAATAAAAATGTTTAATAAAAAAGAATTTTTGTAGGGTTTTCACATAATAAGAAATAAAAAAAGATCATGTCAGCAATCAGAACAAGTACTCGTTCACACCTATAAATCTCTAACCATATATTCTTCAATTAGATGTTGTGAATATAGTATATTTAGAATATTTTTATTTTCTTCTGTTTGCTAGTGTACTATGTAGGGGTACATTTTATTCAGTCTAGGTAAGTAGAAACAGAAAGCAAACTTATAAAACCTTTTAACAACAACCACAACAAAACAAACAAACAAACAAACAAACAAACCAGAGACTGATTTTCAAATTCTACACAGGGTAATGTGAAATGAATTGGTTAAATTTTATCATATCAAGCAGTGAAAAGGCTTAATGAAACATTAGCCTATGAAGTACTACAGTAAGTAATACTATACAATGACAACCATTGAATTAGCTTTTGTGTGTTTAATATGGCTTTGGTTACTTTTCTGGAAAGAGTAATGAAATTCTTTGTGAGGTGAAAATCTCACATAAGTTTCATTACCTTCATTCTGTTATCACCATTCTATCCAGAGGCATTTTATCTTTTTTTCCATAAGCATTTTGCCTTGTCTAGCTTGTTAAAGTTAGGCCTGTATTGTCTCTCCTTTCTTGTTTTTTTTTTTTTAAGACTAAAAATAGAATTTATTTTTCACATACTGTTACAATCAGGAAACTAATTTTTTAATGTTTCATTTTTTAAAATTTTTTATTATTAATTTATTCTTGTTACATCTCAATGGTTATCCCATCCCTTGTATCCTCCCATTCTTCCCTCCCTCCCATTTTCCCCTTATTCCCCTCCCCTATGACTGTTCCTGAGGGGCATTACCTCCCCCTGTATATGCTCATAGGGCATCAAGTCTCTTCTCGGTAACCTGCTGTCCTTAAAAATATGGAATGCTTCACGAATTTGCGTGTCATCCTTGCGCAGGGGCCATGCTAATCTTCTCTGTATCGTTCCAATGTTAGTGTATGTGCTGCCGAAGCGAGCACTCTCTCTCCTCTCTTTAGGCTTTCTTGTCTATTGAGCTCACTGTTCACTGGGTCTGTCTTGACTTAGGAAGCTGTTCTGTCATGTTTTCTGCCATGTAATCCATAGGCTTCTTCCATCAAAAAATTTATGAGAACTCTATCTAGATCCTACCCTTAAATTAAACAGAAAGTAGAGAGTCTTAAAAATCATTAACTCATACTTTGAGTACTCTTTGCTTTCAGGGCCCGGAACCAATGTAGTACATCTATTGGGCATCAGAACCCTTCCTAGAAGCCTCATTGCCACTCAAAAGGTATAATTTACTTTAGGATGATCTCTGTGCATTGTACATCCTTGTCTTGATAATCTATAAGGACTTGTCACTGTGACAAATACCTGTCAAAACAACTTAATGGGAAGAAAGATTTATTTATGTTCACAGGTACAGAGGTTTCAGTCTGAGGTCAACTATTCTCCTTCCTTAGCCTAAGGCAGGCAAGATATCAAAGTGAAGGAAGAATATGTCAGAGGCTTGTCATCTCATGGAATTAGAAAGAAACAGAAGAAAGGCCAGGAGACAAGTTACATCCTCAAAGGCACACCCCGAGAAACCTTCTTCACCCAAGTAGACCGCAACAATTAACATTTCCTTTACCTCCCAAGGATGCTCTCAATTAGGAATCCAAATAATTGATTAATCATTGCAAATGGCAGAACTTTTACGATCAGTCTTCTCTCAGTGGTGCAGGCAGCTAAGGACTAAGCTTCAACCTGTGGCCTTCTGGGGCACCATCTAGAGCTAAGTCTCAAGGGCATGTATTCACCCATACAGTATCACGCAGGATAGCCTCACTAAAATATTCCGATTTGACTAAAACTCCTCTACGCTCTGTGCAGTCACTCCTCCTTCCCCTAACGCCTGGCAACTGCTGATCTGTTTGCTGTGTCAGAAACACAGACTTGCGTGCTATGCAGCCTTTCCAGATTGGCAGCTTTCACTTAGCCATAGACACACTCTTCTCCATGTGTTTTCACGGTTTAATAAAGCTTCTCATTTTAGTTGTGAATAAGTTTCTGCTATCCGGATGTAGTATAGCTTATTTATCTGTTCACCATGGATGGCTATCTTGGTTTTACTCCAAGGTTTGGCATTATGAGAAAAGCTGATATCTGCATGTTTTGTGTGATGAAGTTAGATTTTCAAGCTCTTTGAGTAAATGCAAAGGGATGCCATTGCTGGACCATATGTTAAGAGTAAGTTCAGTTATGTAAGTACTGCCAAGCTTTTTATTCACAGTGACTATCAGTTCATATGCAACCAGTGAGCCGACTTGTTGGTTGTCATTCTCACTTGCTTTTTGTGTGGTATGTGTTCTGGACTTAGTTGTTCGGGTAGATGGTTATGCTAGCTCATAATTGCTTAAATTCACATTTCTCTACTAATATCACAGAAAACTTTTTTCATGCTTATTTACCAGTTGTATATCATTGGCCTAAATATTGCTGAGAAAGGAATTTTGGATAAAATTAACATTCAAATAGGTAAAGTAAATTTCTTTTTCTTACATAGTTTGGCCGGCCTCTCAAACCACCAACTGAATGCCTTAAGATTAAAAGAAAAGTAGGTTAGAGGAAGAGAAGATAGCTGATTTGAGAGATGGCTCTGGGTAAAGTACCTACAGTATAAATGTGAAGACCTAAATTTGTACACACACATACTCATTTCAACATCCAGGAGGGGCCTTACAAGTCTGTAAAACCAGAGTGAAGGTAGAGACAAGTGGATGACTACAGATGCTGCCCAACCAGTCTGGCAGAGACAGGGTCATCAAGGGTAAGTGAGAGACCTTGTTACAAAATTATAACAAAGTTGATCTCTGGTCTCCACACACACACTGGAGGGGCCAAGCTATGCAGATATTTGGATCTCCCTGTCTAGTCAACCTAGTTAAAAAAAAAAAAAAAGAAAGAAAGAAAAGAAAAAAGAAACCAATAAACAAAACCAAAGTCCTACTGAGAGATCTTGTTTCAAAAAAGACAAATATCATGTTTTCTCATATTTGTGGTTCCTAGATATTATGTAGCTGTATAAAATAATGCATGCATGCAAGGTAAGTAGAAGTGGAACTGTTTAGGTGAACAAAAGGAGCAAACAGGAATGGAGAAGGTACGTGCCTGTCAAGAATATGTTCAATGCACAACATATACTTGTATAAAAAAATTAAATGTACTGAAATAAAATACTTTAAAAACACCCAGTGTACGTGGCTCCTCAAAGTGACACACTTGATCTCTGACTTCCACTACATGCATCCACATGTGACTGCATAGCTACACACACACACACACACACACACACACACACACACACACACACCACAAACAGCCTAATGACCCAAAGGAAAAGAGAATTCTGTCTCTAGTATAGCTTCTGAAATTTCATGGAGAGACAAAGAATGTGTCAGGACAGTTCATGTGGTATATTTGCATTTGAAATGTGTGGGCTTTGGTTGGCCGTTGCTAAATAATTAGCTGTGATTGACAGTAGATCAGAACTACTGAACTGAAACCTTTGCTTTATTGGGACTGTCAATGCTGGTCAGCTAGGGCTGAAAAATTATTTGTGATTAATAAGAGACCAGAGTTATTAAGTTGAAGTTTTTTCTGGAGGTACTTCCTCAGTGTCAGTACACAGGAGCTATGATCCAGAGCAAGCTAATGCTGTGTTTCAAGCTTGACACTGCACTTGGTAAAATGTAAGAGTTTATGCACAAGGTGGTGATTTTGGCAGCATATATGGTTGAAGGGTTCATGGAGTAAAGCTTGGGCTTGATATTACCTGGCAGGGTCTGAGTTCGTAAACAGCCAGAAGGGGCCATTGGTGAAGGTGGAGACCCAAGATTTCTGTAGATGGTAGAACAGTGGCAGGTGTGGTGTGAACCCAACTTGAGCCTGTGAGACATGCTGCGTATTCTGCAGACGACAGAGGCACAAAAGAGGGCTATTAAACTTTTTAGATTTCAGAAGATCATGAGTGAGTTCCAGACATCAGACACTGAACAACTCACAGTGATTAATGTTGTTTTTGCTTTGATTTCACTGTAACTAGGCTCTGTTTCTTCCCTTTTGTTAAATATGAAATTTATTAGATGTTGTATAAGGAGCCTGCAGTTGAAAGACTATGGTCTTTAAGAAGACAGTGACTATTTTAAGAAGAATTGGAGTTTTAAGGTACTGACGGTTTTTAAAAACTGTGAGCCTTTTAAGGTTATACTTTATTTTATATTGTGCTGTTAATGTGAGATCTTTTGGATAAACAAGAAGAGAAGCAGTGTGGTTTGGAAGTGATATATTTGTCTGTCAAGTTGACAAATAAATAATTATGCTGGTTGTTTAGGCCAACTTATACAAATTGAAGTCATCCAAGAAGAGTTAGCCTCAGCTGAGAAATTGCCTGCGTCATCGTGGACGGTGAACGTTTGTGCCACATTTTTCTTTTTCTTTTTTCTTTTTTAAAATCAATGATAGAAGTAGGAGAGCTCAGTCCACTGTGGGGCAATAGTGTCCCTGGACAAGTGGTTCTGGGCAGTGTGAGAAAGCAAGCCACTAACAGAATTTCTTAGGCACCTTTGCTCCAGTTCATGCTTTTGGGTTCATGCCTTGAGATCCTGATTTCTCTCAGTGATGGACTATAAATAGGATTTGTAAGATGAATAACCACTTTCCTCCCTCAAGTCCAGTTTTAGTCAGAATTTTATTACAACAATGAAAAGCTAACTAGGATAATAGGATACAGAGTTTCCCTACAGTGCAAAAAAAAAAAAAAAAAAAAAAAAAAAGTTACATCCAGTTTGGTTCAATCTTACTTTTATTCATTTACAAATATATAATTTATAGAAATATAATCAAGATCAACATGACCAGTATGTTTCCTTAACAATTCAAGGAACTGTAGTCCTCAGGTTTGAAAAACTCAGGCACCAGACAAGAATTCAATGGCAACCCTCCTTCACAGAGTTTCCTGAGTGATGGAGTGTTGGGATAAATGGAGACATTGTAGCACCTAGTGTTTCACATCTTTCACTCTTTGTGCTTTGCTCCTTTGTGGGCCTCTATTTATTCCAAACTTCTGTGTGAGGAAGCTTCTCTGATGACAGTTGAACAAGAATCTAATCTATGAGTATAGAAGATTGTTAGTATTATTCTGTTGTTGCATTTCTGTAGCAGCGCTGCAATATTTGATTTAATGCTAGGTCCCTGTCCTATCTAATCTTAGGTTCTTGGCCACCCAAGGAGTGTCAGAAATGGGTTACATCTTAGGAAGTAGGTCTTAACTTAAATCAGATATTGGTTGGTTACTCCTACAAGCTTTGTGCCACTATTGCACTAATGCATCTTAGGGGAAGGTCACCATTGTAGATCAAAGGGTTTGTAGCTGGATTGCAGTTTGCCTTTCTCCTTTGGTAGCATTCATAGTACTTTCTAGTACCCTAAGCACTAGTCAGTATGGGTGAAGGCTCTACATAGGCACCAGTTTGACTTTTCCGTGTTCTATGATGTGTGTAGGTGTTGTCTCCAGGAGTAAGGTCTTACCACTAGCTTGTTGAGAACAAATACTAATTTTGGCAATAGGCTGATTGTTTGGGGATTTCCATGAGGCCCATTTGGACAACTCCATTAGGTAACCCATTCCTAGAACTAGAGTCTTCATTTGGTGATGTCCAATTAGGGCTCTGTCTATTTGTCAATTTCATTTAACTCACCTTTGTATATGTGTGTATTTTAGGCAGCTTCAACCATTTGAGTTTATTCCTTTTAGTGTTCTATTTAGACCTTTACCCTATGTTTGAATTATGTGATTTCATTGATGACCAGTTTTTTTAGTTCATTTTATAGTTTGAATATTAGCTTTTCTTCAGATGTATAATTTGTAATTTGTTTTTTATACTGTAGCTTGCCTCTTTGTCTGAATGATGTTATTATTTACCATAAAGAAAATTTTTGGTTTCATGGAAATGTATTAACTGTTGTTCTTTATGCCTGTGCTAATGGTATTGTGTTTAGAAAGTCTTCTTGTGCCACTAAATTTGAGGTTATTACTCACTTTCTTTTCTTTCAGGTATAGTGTATCTCTTTGCATGCTGAGGTCTTTGATCCATTTGGAGTTGAGTTTTGTGCAGGGGATAAATATGAATCTATTTGTATTTCTCTACACACAGCTCTCCTGTTTGACCATCACCATTTGCTGAAGTTATGCTCTTTTTCCAGTGTGCATTTCTGGATTATTTATCAAAAATCATTTGTTCATAGGTGTGGGGATTTATATCTGGGTTTTCAGTTAGATTTTATTGCTGAACATGTCTATTTTTATTATGTATGTGTGGCTTTTCTTGTTCCCTCCCACTCTGGCTCCCCCTTCATTCATTTCTCCCCTTTATTCTCCTCATAATTATGTTTTTACCATGTCTTTTAAATGTTTTACTTACCGAGTCAACCTCTCTTAAAAGAACCAGACATTTCCCCTATGCCTAAATTTGGAATATTTCACATAAGCTCTTCTAAAGGCTTTCACCCTACTGTTCTTTCCTGATACATATGATAGAAGGCCTTTTAGATACTATGGAGGAGTTCGAGCTATAAGAAAAACCTGTCTCTTTCAAGCCAGATGAATATAGTTTTTAAATATCAGACTGTTTTGTTTTTCCCATTCCCTTCCTCTCATGCTCTGTAACCCCTGTCGCTTTACTTAGCTTAATTTGGTACAGCACTCCTGGCAGTGGTACTAGCTACTGTCAACCCATGTGACTGGACCTGGAAGATAAATTTTCTGTGGCATGCTTTGTTTTGTTTTGTTTGGGTTGGGTTGGGTTTTCCACTCCAGGAGCACATGAAAGCAATCCCATGATCTGCAGAAGCTGATAAAGATACTGCTATGTAAGTAAATTGGGCCTATTCTCACTTGATCCTGGGGAAACTTATCTCACCTTTCTCATTCACATTTTAAAAGGTCTTTTATTTTTGAGATTATAATATAAATACATTTTTTTACCCCTTTGATTTTCCTTCTTCAAATCATTCCATCTACTCCTCCTTGTTCTCTTCCAACATCATGACCTCTTTATATTTTTAAATTGTTGTGAATGTATATATGTACATACATTTATGTTCCCAAATATAACCTGCTTAGATAGTATACTGTTAATTGTATTTACATTTTCTGGCTGAACATTTGGTATTTTTCATTTCTTTCAACTCTAACATTCCCCTTCTTGCTTTTTTTTTTTTTTTTCATAGATTTCTACTGGCACACCTGATTTTTCCATTGTGTCATTTTATTTATGTAATTAGTTAGTTTTGTACTCACAGAAATCTGTCTGCCTCAGCCTCTCTACTAGAGTTAAAGGTAGGCACTGTGTCTTGCCTTTTCTATAAGTTAAAAGCAATAACTATTGACTATGTCTCCATCCTCATCTCTAAAGAAAAATTTTAAAAATAGGATTTCTTATTTTTTTTTTAAGTTTGGCTTCTTTTTATTTGATATTGTCTAGATATTGGCATGTTTGTTATTTTCTGTTTTGTAACCATTGCTTTTCTTTTTTTCAATATGGTGATTCCTAAGATGTGTATGCTTGTTAATAATAGTCACCTGGATTATGACAATAGCACATCATTGGGCCACAAGAAAGTTCTGGTATGAGCACTCTTACGTATTTGGTGCTTCAGGATACCCTTAAAAAAAAAAAAAAGATGTATTTATTTAATGTATGAATGTGCATGTACACCTGCAGGCCTGAAGAGGGCATCAGATCACATTATAAATGGTTGTGAGCCACCATGTGGTTGCTGGGAATTGAACTCAGGACCTTTGGAAGAGCAGTCAGTGCTTTTAACCACTGAGCCATCTCTCCATCCCCAGGATACACTTTTTTTTATTTCATTAAAATAATTTTTTGTTGAGTACAGAATATTTGAACAAGAATCACGATTCTCTGATTCTGGAAGTGTACACATTACCTTTATTATAAATTGCCATCTAGAGTTATCAAGGTCAGTGGATAGTTCTATGCTGTGAACAGACAATAAGCTAATTGAGAAGACTCATAATAACTCATTTATTTTTCTACATGAAATAAAAATTTAGGCAATAGTGCTAAACCAAATCCCTCTCAGAAGTTTGTACAGTGTCTAATTTTTCTGTCACAAAGTAAGTAATTTGAAACAAGCATAAACTGGCTCTTTTCTCTTATGTCCTACTGTTTGCTATGAATAGACCCCGCAGAAACGCCACCCCGGTTCATATGTAATATTGGGGTTATTGGGGGAGGAGAAAGAACTGATTTAGGCATGAGACCACATGATCAGGTTGCTGGCAATATGGTGGGAGCTTTTAAATCAGGCTTTCCAGGGAAGTGCTTTTCAGAATACAATTGGGCACTGCAGTTTCATCACAGATGGGAGATGTGGAAATGCTCCAGCCTCCAACTCATCACAGATATCGTAACTTCGAAGTGATTCTTTAAAAGTGGGAGTCCCTTGAGCTTCTATTCTTCTTCAGATACACGCATTCCCCTTCTCTTTCAGTCAGTTTGGCCATTTCTCATGTTGAAACATTCAAATAGATGTTTCTTTATCTTTGTATGTTTATTTAAAATATGGACAGGTTTAATACTTGGTAGCTATAGAAGATGATGCATAAAAATGCTTAAATGTGAGGTTAGTTGTAGTATGAGTGCCCCAGAAGCAAGGAAATGCCCTGTCAAGTGTGCTTTATTATTCTAAGTTGTGCCTGAGTGTAGGAAGCATACGAGTAAGCATGTTAGAGAAATAGGCTCGCTAATAAACCTTTGATTTTAAACGACTATACCTAAGTCATGGTTTTTAATTGATAAAACTAATATTGAGCCAGGTAGAATGGCGCATTCGTATAATCCCAGCATTCACGGAGGCAGAGGCAGTTGGATCTCTGTGAGTTTCATGCCAGCCTGGTCTATAAAGTGAGTCCAGGACAGCAAAGGCTACACACAGAAACCCTGTGTCGAACAAAGAGAAAAACAACAAAACACAAAACAAAACAAACAAACAAACAAACAAAAAACCAAGCAAAATTTCTATTGATATGTAAATTTTTCAAACAGAAAGGCTGGAGATGTGGCTCAGCAGATCAGAGCACTGACTACTTTTTCAGGCAACCTAGATTTCCCAGAACCCAGATGGCAGGTCACAACTATCTGTGACTCTGATTCCAGGGGATCTGATGACCTTCTCTGGCCTCCTCAGGCTTCAGACACATGCATGGTGCAGTACACACATGCAGATAAAATACTTGTATGCATAAAATAATAAAAAAATGAAACGAAAGAAGGAGATCACAGCCGCCCTTGTACTAGTGACTCTTGAGGTCTGCACTGAGACCTCCTGTATTCTACTGCCCATCCACACTCTCACAGGCTGTTAAAAATGTCTACTTCTTCTTTTGTTCAGCTTAGTATTGTTATTGATTTTGGGGGGAGGGAATTACACATCACACACACACCCCATCACACTCACTTCCCAATCCTCCACGTACACACCCCTGTCCTTGTGACCACTCCCCAAATAAAACAAGTCCAATTTGTGCTATTTTTCTATTTACTAGAGCCTGGTGAAACTCCCAGTGACCTGCTCTTTAGATAGAACTGAGTCTTTCCCATCCCACATCTGTGCCAGAAGCCATCACTTGTGGAGAGATACTTTTCAGTATCCTTATCATACTTTTAAAGACTTCTTTTCTATGGTTTCCTGTCTAGGCTGCTACTTTTGGGGTGGGAGGGTTGGGATGGGGAAATCTTTTCTGCTCAACTTTGTGTCTGCAACCACTGCTGTCACTGTAAAAGTAGCTCCCTTTTGCTTTACAGTCAGCAGGATCATGGATCATGGGCTTGCAGATGACCTCTGGGGATAGCACAGGCTAAAAACTACATTAGGACTACAGACCTAGACCAGGCCTTTGGAGGCATCAACATGTCCTCAGGTTGCTGTATACATCATAGACACACCCATGGTCTTTGGTGCTAACACAGGTCATGGACATCAACACGGACCTGGCTGCAGTAAGACCATGAGCCCAGACATGGCCCTCAGTGGTAGCACAGGTCTGGACATCACCATGGCCTCAGGTGGCAGTGCAGACCACTCAGATTGGTATGGCCCTTGGTGGAGTGGCATTACTGCCCAGGGACCTCAACATAGCCTCAGGCTATGATAGCACAGACCTAGGACATCTGCATGGTGCTTGGTGGTAACAAAATCTAGGAGATCTACCAAGCCTCCAGCTGCATCAGGACCAGGAACCCACAACAGCCTTGAGCAGCACCACGGATCACAGTGGTCCTTCATGGAGATCCAATTCAGGAAGCAGGCCTACATCATTGTGTAAGCTCCAGGATGCAGCACACCACCTCCCTGGACAACGGCCTGTTCCACTGTTGACCTCAGTGCTCTTTCACACCTGTCACTGCTATTATGTCTCCAGTTCTGCATCGCTCCACAGGACAAGCACTGCTCAGCGATTCCATCTTTCCCCTCCAATACACAGTTGCTCCTCTAGTGGAGCCTGGTAGCCTAGGCAGCTTCTACTGTATAACCACACCCCCTCCCTCAATGAGCATGGGACAGGTCCAACATAAGGTCTTTTAAACATTGTTTCAGATCTTATAAAAGCTGCCAGTTAACAGGAGCTCTTCACATGACAAGCCGAGGCTGCTCTGCAATTCAACAGTCAAAACACAAACAGAATTCACTCATGCTTTCTGCCCAAGGCCTGAGTGAGCACCACCTAAGGCTCCAAATCTCCAAGCAGGAAACACCGCAATGTCTGCCCTTACAGTGAGGAATTGTCATCAAAATAACTTTATTTCGCTGTGTCTCTGTCCTTGGAGTCAAATGTCTCAAGTCAAGTAAAAGGAAAGTGGATTGTTTCTTTACTTTGCTTCCAGTTCTACAGAGACTTGGTTCCAAGTCAGTGGGAAAGAAAAGAACCACTTTGAACCAGAGCCTGGACAAGTCTCTCATCAATGGGGCCATTCAGCTGTCTCTGGGTGGGGAAGTACGCAGGTGACTTTGTAGACTCATTATCAGCAGATGGTTTCCCTTGAAGATTACTAAGCATTTGGTTTAAGGATTCACTCAAAACTGCCCCTATCATCACCTTTGCCTCAGCTGCAGGCTCCAGCCACTCAGCTCTCAGCACCAGCCCCGCTGCTTCGAGGGTTTCCACACACAGCTCTACTCCTTTCAAACTGTCTACTTCGTAAATACCTATTTTCATGCCAGTAAAATCCACATTCCCATCTTTATTTCAGATCTCAAGGTCCTCTTCAAATTTCTGCTTTTACAAGTCACTTTGAAATGACTACATAAAAACTTTTAGTTTTCCTCTATCTTGTAGATTTTCTGCCTCCTGTATTCTGTCTCATTGGCCATAGTCACAAATGGACTTGCATTTTAAAATTCTCTTACTTTAGCTCCCATGCATAAATCCTATTGATTCCGCAGTCTAAATACAATTTTAATGATCATATCCCCTCCTACCTCAGTTGGAGTCATCATTATCATATCTTCTAATGGATGTCTTTGCCTACACTGTTTCCCACTCATAATTATTCCCAAAGGGTAGCTGGAGTGATTTTTCTGAAACTAAACTTTCTAACCCTGTGTTCTTACAATTCAACGAGTTCAGTTGCTGTTATAATAAAATCTATCTTCTTTCATATAGCCTACTCACACGGTGAGATTGATCCTCCAGACTCTCTCTTCCTTCTTCATTTCTCATCCCTATCCTCACACATGCCCCACTATCCCACTAAATCAGCCAGCCCTTCTGGTGGAGTTGGTGAATTCCATGCCAGTGAGGGACCCTGTACCAAAAATTATATGGACAACTTCTGAGGAAAGACAGCCAAAATTTACCCCTAACCGACACACACACACACACACACACACACACACACACACACACACACATTCTACTCAAACATGTTTCTTAAAAATTATATTTTCCAATGTTGTTTTTATTTTTGAACTTACAACTCTCAAATTAGTTGACCATTTTATAAAGCATTTTTAAAATTTTTATTTTATTAATTTATTCATATTATATCTCAATGGTTATCCCCTCCCTTGTACCCTCCCATTCCTCCCTCCCTCCCATTTTCCCTTTACTTATAAAGCATTTTCTAATAAGAGTTATAGCTAACAGTGTTTATTTGCATTGGCAATTCAAAATGAATATTTTTAAATGCAAAACTCTCGAAACACCCTTTTATTTTCTACCAGTGTGATGATATTATTACATGCTTCATTTTTTTCCTTCACGTCTATAATACAATCATTGTGAAAAGGAAAATCTTACTATTTTTAAATTCACAAAACGGAATCTATGAAAATGTTTGGGGAGAGCTTAGGACTTCCCAAATCAGACTTTGAAAAATACTGCTTTCGGAATAAGGCTTCCTCAAGACCCAGCTATTCCACTCCTTGGAATATACCCAGAAGATCCAGCACACAAGGACATATGCTCGACTATGTTCATAGAGGCCTTATTCATAATAGCCAGAACATGGAAACAGCCTAAGTGTCCCTCAGTTGAAAAATGGATAAAGAAACTATGGTACATTTACACCATGGAATACTACTCAGCTATAAAAAACAAGGAATTCCCAAAATTTGTGGACAAATGGATTGAAATAGATATGATCATAATGAGTGAGTTAACCCAGAAGCAGAAAGACTCAAATGGTGTATACTCACTTATATCTGGACACTAGCCCAAGGGGCATGTCTCATGAAAGTCTTCAATTTCCAGGAAAAGTAGGACAGAGGGGAATACTTCCTATTGGGACTCTAGGTGAGAGAAGCAAGGGAGAATGAGGAAATAGAAGAACCCAGAGGGTCCTAGAAACCTACGAGTAGAACATTATGATGGGAGGATCCAAGATGGCAGCGAGCAGCGTGGACCGTGTTTAGAAACTCCAGTAAACGATATAAGTGACCTTCTGTTGATCATAAAGTGGAAACATAGATATCAGATATTGGTGTGGAAAGTCCTAAAACATTTTATATACACATATAAAATAGAATAAAATTAAAAAAAATGAATAGTAAGAATAATTAAAAATTATAAGATACTGTCATTTGATTTTTAAATAGTGAGCCTGTTTAATTGATTATTTAGGTATACTGCATTTCACGTTCCAGATGTGGTCCTTAAAAGCATTTGTTTATTGATCATAAGATTTCTTCTATTTTGTAGTTTCTATATAGCTTTCTATATTGAAGTATCTCCAGGAAGTCATTTTAGAGCCTCTGACTCTTTTGAAGTCCCAGTGACCTTGTTCCTCTCCTCACTTACCCAAACCCTGAAATGCCAGAGCCCGAGGTAAAGGGCTAGAGATCTTGGGGGCAGGGTGTTGGGAGGGTTCTTTTTGTTTTCAAGACAGGGTTTCTCTGTGTAGCCTTGGCTGTCCTTGACTCACTTTGTAGACCAGGCTGGCCTCGAACTCACAGAGATGCCTGCTCCTTCTGCCTCCTGTGCTGGGATCAGAGGCATGCGCCACTGCATCTGGTTAGATATGCTCTGTTTAAAGCTTTGAAAAATTTATATGTGTTTCATGTACACATGTGAGGTATGAGGGAGTATGTTCTGTGCACATGTCTAGAAATCTGTGGGTGAGCTTGTGAGGTCAGTCTTCTCTTTCTACCACTGTGTGGCTAGCAGATGCTTCTTGTATTCACCATCTCTGAGTTTGCCTTTTGGTCATTCTGAGTGTGGTAGGGCACACCAAGCTAGTGGGTAATTGACAGGCTTTTCTCTCCCATTTCCCTTATCCATACCCCGATAAATACCCAGTTAGACTGGAAGGTTACAAATATTAAGCAACAGGTATAGAAGTAATGTCCTTTTCTTTGTCAGGAGTATTTTTATTCCCAATATTTAGAAAGATATTTTGGCCAAAAAGGAAGTGATTCTAATGAAATTGAATGAGGCTTTATTCAGAATTTCAGAGAAGGACACCCCAACTATAGATTCACAGCTTTGGGGTGTCTCTTGATTCTAATGTGCTGAGAAATCTGGATGCTAAGCTCAAATAAAATTATGCACGTAGAATGTAAAAGCATGTGTCCTAGAATTTAGTGCTGTAGAATGTACCATGGAAACAGTTACTCTACATTTTTAGTGCATATTGTACAGTTGGTGAAGCATAGGGAAATTGCATGTTTTGTTGTTGTTTGTTTTTTAACTCACTGCATTGTTAGAAATAGGTTTTAAATTATTTTATAAGGGTAGAAAGATGTTAAAGAAACACATTTCCTTCACTCACTAATATGTGGACACACAAAAAGGAAAGCTAAAATGTTATAAGGCTTCAAGCAAACTTCCAAATAGAACAATCCATTTCCACCATTTCCACTACTAGTAATAGAGACCTGGCGGAAGACTGAGTGACTACTGCTCCAACCCAGTCTAGGATGACCAGCACAATCACCTTGCTGTATCTGTTCTTGTGAGAGGCCAGACTTGTTCTACAGTTTCTATAAACAGGATCCAACTCGCTTGCTAAAGTCAGAACATGCTAGGGTGCTTCATATTCAATACACAGCCTTATAAAGAGAAGAAAAATGAGCCTTGTCCAAAACTCTTACCTCAGCACCCACTGGCAAAAATAAAATGCAAGCTGGGGACCACGTCTCTTTGAAGCTGATTTTTTAAAAAACTCTCTAACAGGCCTCTGGTGGTTACAGATATTGATCGTCAGAAAGTAATCTGTTCAGGTTTGGGGGCATGCCACTACAAATTGTGGAATGCATTCCTTCCTCTCCAAGGACATGTTGAGCTTTTTATATTGTCCATACTGGCTCACTTGTCAGCTGTCTACTCTATTTGACATGAATTATTTTCTACCTTTTATGTGCTTATAATTAAATATATTTTTAAAATAAGGAATTTTATTAACAAAATCTTTAGCTTGAGTCAAAACATTCTTTTCATCTTTTTTAACCCTCATTTTTCTTCCATAATCATTATTTGATTCCCTCTGGCTGCCTGCTACTTATTTGTAGTAGTACCATTCATCCATAGAGACCTTTCCATCTGTCACACAGCTTTGCTTTCTTTACCCGAAGCTCTATTCTCCCACTGTGCCATGTTTACCCCCCTTCTCCTTCCCCATCTCTCCTTAGTTGAATTGAACAATATCCTGTGCAGGTGTTTTCATGTTTTATTCCTATTATTTTTGATTTAAAAATGGTAGGAAAGCATTTGCTAATATCTAAACACTGATATGAAATTTAAAAATTGTATAATTTTTTGTGTTTTTATGAGTGAAAATTGGGATAGATACAGAATATCTTAACATTGTGATTGCTAAGTGAAGCAGTAGGAATTACACTACCAAGATTTGCATACGAGGAAAGAGTGGTGCGACCTTCTCCTTTCTATGTGTCTGCTTGCTTGCCAATTAGTCTCCTAGGCTCTCTCTCTCTCTCTCTCTCTCTCTCTCTCTCTCTCTCTCTCTCTCTCTCTGCATGTGTGTGTGCATGTGTGCATGTATGCATTGTGTGTGTGTGTGTGTGAATTTACATGCTTGGAAATGCTTAGACATAAGAATTAATCCTTGTTGCTATCACTTATCCTCAGACATTATCTTTAGTTTTTATTAAAATTATATCTTCTGACAAGAGAAAGGATTCCAGAGATAGAAAAAGATGTGAAAACACCAATAAAAATCTCCATTTTTACATTATTGAAGACATTAGGTTATGATGTGGCAATCAGTCAAAGGGAAGGCTCTTTTCTTACTGATTGATCTGTTAGGTGAGAGGAATCACCCAGCAGAGAATGGAGTATTTTCCAGAGGAAATGCAAAGTGATAAGAAGAAGAAATTTTACATTAACAGATACAATTGCATTTGTAGTTTTGCTTCCAAGAAGATTGTTATTCTTTCATTTTTTTTGTTTATAACTTAATACTTGCAATTTAAGCCTTGAATTATATTCAATATATTTTCTGAAAATAATTTTCTGACACAGAATTTTTTTTGGCATGGGAAGTATTAAAGTTTGTGTCTTGGGATACAAGGCATGCAAAGCTTTTTCTGACAAAAGATCCTCTATCATCATACAAAAAAAAAATCATTGAATCTGTGGTCCCTCTTCAGACTACAGTGTTGGCAATGGTAGATATATAGGTACATAGATAAATGAACAGATACATGGAGTATCTTTGTGGTAATTTAGGATCTGTGTGTATTCTGCCTATGTTTCAGAAATCAGAACTAAACCAAAAACCAGTTTCTGCTGGTCAGCTAAAAGTAATTTACTGAAAACATCAAACCATACTGACAATTGATTGTGTCTGTCCTGTAACAATTAAAGATGACGAAGTGACTTTTTGCATATAAGAAATTCATCAATCTAACTATCATCTATTATCTATCTGTCAGCTATCTGTCTATCTGTCTATCTTTCTATCTACCTACCTATCTATTTATCATCTATCTATCCATTATCTATCAAGTGTTTGAACATTGGCAACTATGCAGGAAAGAAGCTTAGTCATCAGTATGACCCAATGGAGTCCATGAATGCATAATAAAACACTATAGAAATATGACTAATGGACCAAAGGAAAAAAACCACTAAGGAGTTTCAATCAGGCAAGCAAGCAACTAAACAAGAAATAAAATAAAGAGATTAAACCTCATAGAAAATAAAAGGAAAAACAATATCTACAATGTTGCAAAATGACTAGAAAGTTTCAACGCAGACTCCATGTGCAGACAGTTAATAAGAAACTTTGAGAACAGTAAATGTTTGGGGAATGAAAGAAATGTTTTCTCATTAAAATCTGTTTTAAAAAATTGTATTTTCAATGGCAAAACTAACGGACCTTAAACTGTATTTGAAAACATATGAAATGTGATACATAACATACAGAAAAGGAAAAGAAAGGGAAGTGTATACGTGTAAAATTCTTGTTATTCAAGAAATTATGCAACATCATTGAAAATATCACTGCAGACAAATTATTAAATCTGATGTTAAAAATGTTTAAAAATTAATCAGGAAATTATTGAAATATAGAAGATATGAAGAAAGAACAAATCAGGTGAGACATGTAGAGAAAAGGCAGAATGTTAGATTAGACCTTTGCCAAATCGGTGGCTATACTAAAGGACTTAACAAATCAATTATATGGCAACAAAATTTCAGAATAGAATCAAACCAAGCAAGACCCATCTATTATCTGGGAGTTTACATGTAAGTAAGAAAGTCATGTGGTTTGCAGTCCCTCCCAGAGTCCCAGAGCAAGACTTAGGTTTCTGGCACGTACACCTTCAGGACTGCAGCATCAATCTGTATGAGGAACCTGCCTGTCCTTTTCAGAGACATGCCAGTATTGCTAAAAAAACAAACAAACAAACAAACAAACAAAAAACCAAGTAGAAAGTTTGGATTAAATTTTTGATCATCTAATTGTGATATTAACTTCAAAACATTCTTAAATATTCATGAGTTGGAAAGTAGTAACAGAATCTGACAGTATTTGGCCACCCCAAGCAGAGGTAGGCAGTCTTGCTGTCATCTTCCCATAAGGGACCTTGAACTTCGGATATGTTAATGTGGCGAGTTAATAGGGTTCCTCCTATTACGGCTGATTAACCTGCATGTTGAGATAGGAAAATGGCTGCAACTTAGTGGCATTCAAAAAACATACGTTAAATAATAGAATGAATCTGGTAGAAAGATCATAGTTGTTTTTGCATTGAGAAGGAAACTGAAAGCTTTTAGAGCACTAGTGAGGTTTCTGTCTCACTTCAATATAGGGCCATTATATTTACACATAAGGATTTTATAACAAGGGAGAAAAACCTATTGTTATTATGTTGTGGCCTATTGCTTGCAATTTCTGATGATATGGAAAAAATCTGGTGCTAGACTTCTGAAAACATTAGGAAGAATATGTTTTATAGTAGATTTCAATAAAATGAGATTTAAAAAAGATAAATCTAATAATGAACTTTAAAACTGGATGTTATTCAACTTAATATATACATATATATCTAATAAATATGTATATATAGTACATGTGTATTATATATGTAAAATATATATGGTATATATAATGTATATAGAATAATAGAGTCATGGATACCAAACTGAACTAATTATACAAATCCCTAGGGTAATAGATAAAATTGTCAGTACGATGCTTAGTAATTATAAGGATGCTATAACAAGGAAAATAAGTAGAAAATAATTATCAATATTTAACTATGTGTACACACACATACAGCTTGCATATATCAATATAAATGTTATATATGTATATATGTATATTATCACATATGTGCATGTTCATATATACAAATATGTCACAATCAACCGTATTTATAAATAAGTCTATATTACCAAAGAAAATATAGTAAAACAATTGGTATCAATGAGATATATTAGTTGATATTGGTGATGAAATGCAAGTGAATCAACTATAGACATTAATTCAACAGCTTTGTAAAAAGGAAGGTATGCTTTGAATATTCCTATTATCAATGATAAGACAGATCTAGCAGCAGAGTGAGTGATGAAAGCCGCCATATTTTAGGAATCTAAAATCTATTTGATGTGTTATCTCACTCCTAATCACTCATAAAGATGAAGTGTGATAAATTCTACTGTTTTATATGAGAACTCATAAAGTAAAAGTCATGTCAATCATTTGAGAATTAATTGTTTCCTACAGGTTCAGATAGTGACATAAGTGCATAGGCAAACACACTCACTTTGCAATGTTACCCAGTATATTTCAAGGAATACAGAGAAATGTGGGATTCTCTGAAGTCTGAGGATGAGTGTAGCTAAAAAATAATGGAAGACTAAAAACAGAACATTAAAAAAAAACATTAAAAAATAAAAAATAAAAACAGAACGTTAATTTATCACTTTAAAAAGCTGCAGTGAAAAAGACGTGATACTTGCTCAGTGTACAACTCTGTGATATCCAGCGAGCATAATACATACACAGAAAGTCTATCACTAGAGTGCGTTCAAATGAGTACTGCGTTGTGACAGCAACATCAACAAAATATCCCACATCGGGGCCCCATAAAAAGTTAGGAAAGAAGGCCTAAGAAAGAAAATTTCTCATCATTATCAGTTTAAAACATCTATCTAGACCTAAAAATATCTTAATCCCTAAACAACTAAGCTAAATTGCAAAATTAAACTATCTGGTCTTCAACCCCATCAGAAACTTGAATAGGAATGAAATTGATTACCTGAGTATACAGGGAGTGCAGGTTAGTAGCTTCCCAAATGCGAAGATGCAGAGACAGTTTCCTACCTGAGCAGTCACCCAAAATTCTCTATAATTGGAGCATCATCTTCAGCCTTCTGGCCCAATATATCTGGCAGACATATTTGTGAGGCAGGAACTATTGAGGACTTGCTTACATTTATATAATTCCTGATTGTTTCATGTTCTTCTTGCTGTAGGTAGTTTATTGTATATATGTATAATAATATTAATGTATATGTAAAAAATTTAAAAACTAATAAAAAATTTGAAAAAGAAAATTCTAGGCAAGAATAGTAAAATGTATCATGAAAAAAAAAACGCAATAAAACTTACTTCTGCTCTTGTTTTTACAGTGGTTTATTTTTAAACAAGAAATGTTTTCTATAAAGGAAGTAAAGTTCAGGAAAGATCTGTAACTAAAAACTTAAGATGGTCTCTTATGACAGTAGACAACAATGAATCATGAATAAAGACACAATGAATGGAGGATATTTACATGGTAGAAATCAAATTCCAGGGAAATAATATAGCTGTTTTCAACATTTGCATATCAAGCTTGCAAAGGGTAAACTACTCATACAACCCAAGTATGCAGACGTCAGTTATACAGAGGACAGTGGCTGATCAATGCTGTAAGGATTTGCAATAAAGCAGTAAAGCCTCCAACAACAAAAGTCTGTCAGAGGAATTTAGAGGCATAAAAGGAGTCCTCCCAGAGAAACCAAGTGCCTTTGAGGTTCCTTATGCTTCTATTTGAAGATACTGTAATGGTAGATATTTCAGTGGCAGGTCGGTTTGGGAAACAGAACTAGAGATGATAGTTTAATTATCCAACTAAGTACAAATACATGAGACTAAGTGAATGTTTAGAATATCAATTTAGACTATAGATTTTAGAACTACCAGAATGATGGACACTCATGCGAAAGGGTTGCATGTTTTCCAGAACTCTTGCTCAATTTGGGATTCAAGAGGAGAATACAGATTTCCCTTGTAGAGCTTGTAATACTATTTGGAAAATAAGAAAGAAACTCTAAAATATGTCACATGGCCTTGAGACATCCATTGTAATGGTAAGTCTAGGAATTAAATGAGAGCCAATCAGATAAATGTATACTTTTGTCAAACATAGAAACTATTCTTGCACCCAAAGAACTCAGTTTTATCATGTATATGGCAATAGCTAATACTTAATGCACTCTTCATTTTGTCTGTACTGTTATTTATATGCATTATTTTTTGTTAATTTATACTAACTCTGTGAAGTAGAAGTGGTGATCATAATTCAAGCAAGGTAAGTGTCTTAAAGAGTTTAAAATAATTTGTTTGATAGCAGTGCAGTTCCCCAAATTGGAATAACCAGAATTTCTATTCCAGTTTATGTGACATAAGAGCCCTCATCCCCTCCCTGGATGGTCTGTGGATTACTGATGTTGCTGGAAATAAAGCTACCCTGTATTGCAAGTTTGAGAAACAAAGAGATAGAAACCCACTCAAGACGGCCTGTGTGCCTTTTGGGAGGTTGGCAGTCAAACGTGGCACCAAACTCTGGATCCAATCAAATGTTTAGTACTGTCCAACCTTCCATATGGCTGAGAGATCTGGGTCTGTCACAGATGTCGCAGGCAGCTTCCTACATCACCTGCAAGGCATATGTAACATGAATGTAAAAGCAGAATTTCTAAAAGTTACCCCAGCTGGGTTTGTAAATGGTGAGGCAAAGATCAGCAGAGCAGCAAGCATGGGAGCCTCGCAAAGTTAGGGATGATTCATTGTAAGTCCCTGAGTCATCTGCTCAACGGGGAGCTGAAATGGGACATTGTGAGGAGGTGCAGGCAGGGCTGGCAAAGGAAAGGCTTACAGGATACACTGGATCACAACTTCTAACAATGTGGCATGGCTATGCAAACAACATCAGACAGGCCAAACTTACTTGCAAAAAAATCAAAGACTGAGTGACTCTTTTTGGGCAAGTGTGTCTGGCAGCCTACGAGGAGGAAAGGAAGGGCTGCAAGTACAATATGCTCTGCAGACAGAGGAGAGAGTCCCAGCTTCCATGTGTGTGAAGTGTGGAAAAGCTGAGACATGTACTGGGCTCTTCAGCCACATTCTCACCCTTGGAAAGCAATCCGCCACCAGACAAATCTCCAATTTAAATGACAGCAAAATGTATGCTTGGAGTTATCTGACCAAATTAGCAACTGAGATATTCTTGGGACTTAATTTGCACATTGAGTTTTAATAGTATTATATTTGTATAGCAGATTATGTAACCAAAAATGTTAATGGGAAAATGATTTTATTTGACTGGGAAATTGGCACCCTGACTAATTGTCTGAAAAGGAGCCAAATTTAAAATTTAGATGCTATTTGAATGAACTAGTATCAACTGAATTAGGATTTATTGTGTAAAATATGCAGTTTTTAAAAATAGTCCAAAGAAAGTAAAAAAAAAAAAAAAGGACTCAATGAACTAAGTTTGTGTAGTTCCCTGTGTTCTTGGCTGAGCTTCAGAATGGCACGAATGAGACCACTGACGTCTTCAGGGAGACTTGGGTAGCATGGGGCAGGGGAAATGGCCTGCCCTGAACATACTGTAGGAACATGGGTTTTGTTTGTTCCTTTGTTTGTTTGCTTTTTTGTTTTGGTGTTCATCAGGAGGATGGGTGGGATTCTGTATACCATTTAGCCAGATAACAATTATTTGCCAAAATATTTGGTTACTTTTGTGTGAATACATCAAAATAGTATATGTTTATTATATACATATATATGTATGTGTGTGTGTGTGTGTGTGTGTGTGTGACATATACACTTAGGAATAACAATGCTTTGCATGTGATATTTACTGTGCTTGGTATTTTATGGAAGGTCAACGTTTACGTAACTAATACTGATATTTTTCTTACTGTGAAATTTATTAGATACTAAGTAAGAAATAATACTGGGTGGCAATTATTTTAATGGAAGGAAGTGTTGATAAAAATATTTTATTCTTTGAAAATATCTCCTTTGTTAGTGAACTGTTATGATATTATTCCTTGAGGAAGCTTGGATCTTGTAGGTAACAGTTAAGTGACCCTTTTCTTTCCTAACTTGCCTTTGGGGGTATGGAACCGTACGAGGCTTCTACAGAAAAGCCTTTTCCGCATCACCCCATATCTGGCAGTCCCCCCTCCTTAAGACAACATCTTCAAGATGCCATAGACAACTGTGAGTGTTAAATGAATATCTTTGACAGGAGCTAAGACTTTTGGGCATTAAAATAAAGTTTTGCTTCTTTCTTGGCATGCAAAGATTGAGTGTGTGCTTTGACACTAGTAATGGAGGATGTGATCAAGGCAACTTTCAGAGCCTCAGAGGTGTCGGAGGAAGGAAAAATCAGCGGTAGTCAAAAGTATCGAGGTACTCCACCACCTAAAGAATCCCGGAAAGTCAGTGAATGCATTGTCCCTCTTGGCTGATAGCACCTTCTTTTCTATTGTCAAATGTCCCGTAACCTGCCTTTCAACGTCTAGTGTAGCAGTTCTCTTAGAGAGAAGCACAGAGTCAGAAACAAAGCCATGTGCAAAAAATTTAACATAGTGTTTCTTGATTCATTCACAGGAATGTTGTTATTGTTGGGTGAGAGTTCTCTGGATATCACACAGACAGAATATTTACTTTGTTTGTTTGAATTTCTTCAGGAGATGAAGCCATCAGTTTTTAAGTGAGTAAGGGTTTCCACCTTCCTGGTTTGTTTCAGGCTTAGGATGGCAAAATACGAGTATATTTTCATTGTGGATATAGGAAACATTTTCTTGCTGGTGATGAAATAATATAACGTTTTTCCTTGATCCATAGTATGTATAAATTGATGTCTACAGTTACAAATTGAGACTGGTGGATTATTTTTTACACTGAGACACATATCTATGTATCCTATAACCAGGCTAAGAAGCAAGACAGCAAGCTTTACAATCATTTTAATTTTCTGAATACTTTCATTTTGCTCCTTTTTTCAAATTTTGAAGGTAGCAAAAGTCACCAAGTAGAGGTTATACCCGTATTCACATATTTTGGTTTTGTAAGGTTCTAATATCTTCATCACATAATTTGCACTAATATTTAATTCATTGCACGTAGCAACCTGTATAGCTATAAGAGAGGACATAAATTAGCATTGCAGAGTATGAACATTTGCTTCATGGCAAAACTGTTTTTTTCTGGCAACCATTTTGCATTTTTAAAGCCACAAGCGCCCCGAGTAACAGAACTCCAAGCATCGGGGCATCAAACTGGAATACAGATACTGTAACTAAATGAAGGAGGGCTGAGGGGTTAAAAAACTTTGCTGGATGATTTTTTCCATGGCTGCCCCAAATTCATAATCTCAGTAGATGAATGAAGTGAGTCCCATTTGGGATTGATAAACTTGCTGGAAGTGGGTGAGAGCCTTCTGCTCTGCTGGAGTTTGTAAGTAGTTTCTAGGAGCTGCTTTCTGCACAACTGAAATTGATTGGATTGTTTTATTTTTCTTCTGGCAAGAAATGTTTTGCATGTCTGCATATTTTTCTCTCTGTTCTCATGGTTGGCTTGATGACAAGGCTTTCTGCAAGATCCAGACACAGAATGTTTCCTCTGTGAGGGCTCTGAACGCCCTGTTCTGATCTCGGTTCCACCTTGGATTGTTAGCTTTGTTCCTTGAATAACTTTTACAGTACCTTACTGGCTTTTTATTTTGTTACTGCAGATTATTAGTTTCTGCCACTCACTCATATACCATGTTGTAAGACTTTACTTATCTACTTTGCACATTGCAGGCCCAGAATGATTTACTTACATTTTTACTGTTTCTAATCTGAATATAAATAGACACTCATTTTCAGATTTGAAAGGTTACAGGCAAATTACTCCCAGTTGAGGAGGTGATACTAACTATAGAGCTCCATGGTCTATGATTCACTGGTGTTAGCTCAGTGACTTCCTCAGACTGTTTCTTAGCCAGCAACTCACAGCAGAGCCCGGCGTGAGTAGCAGCCTACAGAGTGCCTTCTTAACCTTCATGAAGAGAGAGACAAGAAAATACATTTTCTATTGGACATTCTCTTTAAACACCTTGTGTGTCACAAGAAATATCTTGTTATTTGTAAGGAAAAAAAGTAAAATAAAACTCATGCCTCATAATCCATTAACTGGCAAACACTCCTTTTTGCTTTTATTTTTTGAAAACAAGAAGTCATTGAAAGTAAACCAAATTATAATTGCTTGTAACCCAATTGACAGTGTCAAAATTTATAAAGAAGTAAATGGCTGATATCCATTGTTCTGTAGAGGGTAAGGTGGTCTACTACACCCTTTCTTGAAGTTGCCCTTTGTTTCTATTGTAACTTGAAATTTTGTATGATAGATGATGAAATTATGCAAGTCATAATTATGGTCTCTCCTATGAAAAGTATATTATAATACAACAGGGAAGTGTATGTAGCTACCTTTATACATGTATATAGATTATTGCCTGGTAAATGCTGCATAAAGTTCAGTGGAAATTTAAGTATATTTAAATAAACATTTAGTCAATGAAAGTAATTTGTTACCAATATTAGAATTATTATGTTCAGAAAAGCCTTTTAGATTCAATTGCTTGTTCCACTTTAAATGTATCATCTTTTAAGCAAGTTATGTAAACTTTCACCTATAAAATCGAACTAATAAAATACATGTTAAGTTGTTATGAAAATTAAATGTGTCAGTGTATATAAAGTTCTTATAATGGTATGGATGCAACATAGTAAATACACTATAAGCATTAGTCATGTGCTGTAACTATGTTGCTTTACATGTAACACCCTAGTGCTAATCAAGCACAATCAAAACAAAAGAGATATGAAATATTGAGTGTTATTATAAATAATAATAGATCTACTAGTTAACAGTCCTTTCAAGTCCTTAGATCATATAGAGAAAAAAGGGTTTTCCTTATCCAAGAATCACAAATAGTGGCTGCCAGGGAAAACAGAGTTCCTGCATTCTTTGTCATCCACCTTTCAGCTCACCAACTATATTTTATAGCTATTCAGGCATAAAATTTTAAACAAATGTTAAATGCGTGAATGCAACAAAATTTAAATGAGTTAAATTTGAGGTTCATTTGAGAAATATTTGTGTATGATAGTCATTGAAAGTACTATACATGGATGAATTTTAAACTTAGGCTTTCTGAATTGGAATAATAGAAATCTTCTCTCTCTCTCTCTCTCTCTCTCTCTCTCTCTCTCTCTCTCTCTCTCAGTCTCTCTATCAAAAAAAAAAAAACAAATCATGAGATAAAATAGCAAATCTTGAGGTAAAATAGTCGTTGTTCTGTGTTTGTTTGCACAGGCAATGTGGTGGTTTAGGCTACTGTTTCCCCACTTTGTCTGAAATGTCTTCCTTCTGAGTTTTCACATGTAATTTCCCTTCTTTCTGGAGAGCTGCGAGTTTCTCCAATCATGAGGATCAAGTGTGATATCTTTTATCAGCATGTGAGCTGCTGCTTATAAGAAACAGGCACCCCTTTTGTATTTCAGGATTTGAAACGTAGCACACTTGAAGGGAACTACAGATAAAGCTTATATCAAAATGAGTAACAGTCAAATTATAAGCTGGTTCATGATACAAAGATATATAGATAATATCAAAGAATCATGCGTTTCAGGCTTAGGACTAAGGAAATCAATCAGATGTGGTCCTTCGTATGTTACAGGGGAAACCTGGACACAACGATACTAAAGTATTAGAAATTAAAAACAAATTTAAATGAACTTTTCTTTTCTCGCTCTTGGATTTTTCTGGGGAGTACATGAAATACTAACTTTCACCATCTCACAGTGCCCTTACATTATGAACATTTGAAAGCAAGTAAACAATAATTATTATTGACCTTATAATAGATTCTGAAATACTAAGCAGTATTTAAACCTTTATTGGAACTGGAGAGACTAGAGAGTATCATCATTAATTAGGATGCTTAGACTATGTATGTTAATTGCTAAAGCATTTATTTTGCAAAACAAAGGGGAATTAATAGGGAAAGCAATAGTGTAGCTTATTTTCCTAATTTATAATCTTTTGTAGGAGTCCACATACATGAGAAAGTATAAAATCAGCTGGGCTATTTTATAGCAGGAATTTGTTTCATCGCAAGTGGGGCTAGATCATAATTGATGATGATAAATTATTGTTATTTTTTTCCTGACGATAGCCTTACGTTTTATATTACTTATACAGTTAAGCCTGTGTTTAACTTATCTTAGTCTCAAACTTAGAAATAGCGATGCTTGCTTTTGGTCCTTGCAAAAACTCTTGCTGTTTCTCTGGGAAGCACAACCCTAGTGCTTTTTCGCCCTCCCTCTCTTCCCTCCCCTCCTCTTGAAGTGCTTCTTTTGTCTGTCTCCATTACACCAGCGCAAAGGGACACAGTGTTTCTGCACAGTGGGAGTTGGCAATCTCCGAAGAGGCTTTTCCAGCACTGCTTTTTAGACTGAAATCATTACAATCTTCAATAGCTACTTGGATTAAAAAAAAAAAAAAAGGAAAGAAACTAGCACATTATTATTCTCAAAACCATCTCAATGTAAAAAGAGGCTATTTGCTTGGTTCTCCCCCTTCTTCCCGCCCTCCCTCCTCCCACATCCCATCTTGCTTCTTTTCTTTCTAAATGTGTTTCCTTCACACCTAAGTTTAGTTTGCACGGTTCTGATTCACTAATTCTATTCAAACTGAGTATACAAATGCATTTTTTCCTGTTGGTTCTGAATATTTTTACATTGCTTATGCAAAGAACGGTCGTCAGATATCTTGCACTCGTTGGCATTTGATTTTTATCTTTTTAGAATGTAAACTTTATCAGCACTGACCCAAGCAATGCCTTCAAACTCAGAAGTTATTATCAGGTTAACTTGATGGAAAGTGGTTTTAATAATAACTTTACAGCAATTTCTACATAGGTGAGAATTCTTCTTCATAGGTATGCATGTATCCAACTCTGATCCCATGGTTTACTGAAGGTTCCTAAGTGTGTGCTTTCATCTCTAGTAGCAAGTTTATACACATGCCCAGGAGTGACCCGAACTACGTGGAAGCAAGCGACTCAGGGCATGAGGGGCTGCTGGCAATGCCTTCACCCCATGAGAGGGATTAGCCTAGATGAACACATAACATTTCCAACAGAGGTTTGTGGTGTTGTCTTGTAATTTATTTGTTCTCTTCAGTGAGCATAACTATGAATAATGAAAGGGAATGGCATGAATAAAAGAGAGTAATTTATGTACTTTATCAAACCCGCACAACCAATTTATATCCTATGAAGCAACTTGATGTATGTGTATTCAAATAAAATAAAAATAATATTTTCTGTTGTTAAGTAAGTGTGGAAAATACCAAAAGAGAGAAAACAAAACAAACATCTATAATTTGTTATCTATGCTTTTTATTTTCATGTCTTTTAAAAATAACGATTCAGTGAAAAGTCAGAGTATATTTGGTCCCACTTGAACCTACAGTGTTCCCTGGATCCAACATGGAATCTTCCCAGAAGAGGTCAGTAAAGCTATGCTATCCTTCTGCCTCTAGTCATAGGGCTTCAGATACAGTCACCACTAAAGAGGACTTTTTAAAATTAATGTTTTGTTCATACCATTTATATACACTATAGTTAATTGATTCCATTTATTTCTTTAGAATTTAATTTTGCTTCTTAAAGTTACTTCACAGGAACAAATGCAAGTTTACCTAAAACCATATTTATACAATACAGCTCAGCAGCATTTTTTTCCTGACAAAATTTGGTCTATTCTTCAGGGTGTAGTTTAAGTGATATTGTTCCACGAACCTCCTTTCCCATCTCCGTTGTATTGGGTTTCTATCAGCTTCGTTTGCAGCCCTGTATCCATGCATTTTCTTTCTGTGGTGCGCATTAAACATTCTTCTGCAACATCGGCAGCTATGTAGCAAAACTATGTCCCTTGTTTTGAAAAGCCTTCAGGAGCTCTGTGCTGTGTTCTTGCTCCTCAGAAGACCTCCCTTAGTACTTCACTGACACTTGTTGCATGCTTGACTGAAAAAATAGAACACGAATGTGTTTTAGAATCTCTTCTGTGTGACAAAACCTCTCTTTAAAAAAATTATTTATTTCTTCATTTTACATCCTGGTTACAGCACCCCTCCTCTCCTCTCAGTTCCTCTCTCTCACACCTCTTTCCCCATTCTCTCTTCTCCCTCTACTGAGAAATGGGGAGGTCCCCCATGGGTACCAATTTACTCACTTATGTTTGGCTATGCATTAGAAACACAGCAAGCATGACGTAAATAATACAAGACAGATATAGGAACGAATCAGTACATATCATTGTCTTCAAATCTCTCTCTCTCTCTCTGTATCTATCTATCTATCTATCTATCTATCTATCATCTATCTATCCTCATTAATATGGAAGTATCACAGATGAAATTCTGATATTAAACAAAAGCCATGCAAAATGTGTGCATAAATTTCTTTTTTTTATGCTCTGTCAATAGAACTATAATGTGACATAGAGTGAAGAGTTCGGCTTTCGAATTGCACCTGCAAATTACAGCTTTTTAAAATGCACCAGTTGCTCAAAAGGTTATGAATGATGTCATTTGCATCCACATAGGGAAAAAGTCTTGCCTGACTTTTCAGATCTGTTTACAGAGATCCAAAATGCTCTGCCTATTTGTTTATCTAAAATATGTTTCTTTGTGAATGCCAGAAAGGAATTGCTACTGTAATCCCAGGTATCAATTTGCTTCCTGTAGGATATTGCCTTATGATCCCTGTTCGGTATCCTTTTATTTTTTTATAATCCCAAACCCTAGAGGCATCATTTCAGCCTAAGTCAGTGATTTAGAGGCTCTCTTGCTTTTATTTATAAATGTGTATGCCGTAAAAAGTTATATAGCTTGGAATATAATGAAAACTGCTCGCAAAATTTTGCTTTGAAAAATCACAAACATGTCCTCATAAATATAGCTTCAGCCCAGCCATGCATTTTCTTACTACAGGTAGCTACCTACCTCACACGTTTGTTTGGCATTCAGAATCATGTTACATTTGAGACTCTGGTTATTGGTGTCCCAAGCAATCATCCTAGGCATTAGTATATATATTACCATACTTCCCAGTCATCTTTTCTTCCTGGGCAATTTCAGACCAAATATTATGACCAAAACTGAATACCTTCTGGTAAGCATAAAAACATTCCATGATTCTGGCTTTAGGTTACTGGGTGGAACAGAACTGAGGTGTGAGGAAGATTGAAAGGAAGTAAATTTTACTAAGGATCTAGGACTTTGGAAGATGCTATATGTGTGTGTGAACTAAGATTACATTTCTCATTTCAACACCCATTCTATTTCATGAAGCAATTAATATATTATGTATGTCAAGTTACAAGTTGAATGTTCATAGCTTGGCGTTTTTCCTCATTGGGAGCTTTAATTCTCAGATATTATTTCACTGGCATAAGTGATGGAGAATGTCCAAATAAGAAAAAGACTTAAGGTGGTGGGAAGGTAGGAAAAGAAATAAAGAAAAGGAGAAAAAGGAAAAGGGGTGAGAGAAAGGAAAGATAACACTTTAATAAATTATTTTAACCGTACTTTTTGGTTAATGATAGGTTAAGTAAGACCTACTGTTTTTGATTTAAATATATTAATTTCAATGGATGTACTCATGCTGACATAATAGAAATGTTTTAAGGTAATGAATCATTATTTTAAAGGTCACCAATTGGATTCCTCCACCTGAATAATTTTCCACCTGCCATTCTGCAGGTGCATGGTTTCACACCTGCAGCTCCGTTGGCTTGGGAAGTGTCCTGGGTGTTGCCAAGCTTTTAGCTGGAAACAAACATACTTTTAAGTCCCAAGGTCTGTGGCTAATCTTTGTCACTCAAATTTTTGGACGTTTGGTTTTAAAAGTGAGTTTTCTCTTTCACAATTTTCAAGGAAAATATGGTGAAAATAGCCTGCTTTCTATGTGTTGAAGATAAGTGCCACAGTGAACACTTACACAGACATTTTGGGAATTCTTATTTCTTGCTCAATTATACTTTACCTATATTGACTCTGTTTGTAATTTTTTTTTTTGATAACTTCTTCGGTGCCTATTGTATTTACGAATTTTGGCCCCTCCCACTCTTCCAACCCCTCCTGTGTCCTTCATTTTAAATTCATGACCTCTCCCTTCCTCTTTAGTAATTATTGCTACACATAAATAATATACAATATAAATAGAGCCTGTTAAGTCACTTGTAAGTTATTTTGTTCATATGTACATGTATTTAAGACTTTCCACTTGAAATTGGCTTACATATCAGGATACTAATCCTTACAGGATACTGATTTTCCTTCTCTTGCCTATTAATTGTCTGTAGTTGTTCATGTAGGTGAGATTTTACGCATCTAGATTGATATGTAAACTGGTGTTGTCATTATATGGGGCTTGTTGCATGACCATAAGATCTCAACATATTTTTGAGATTCCATTGGTACAGCTTTATATCATATGCAGTAATACGTAAAAGACAATATGTCACAGGAGGCACCACATTCTTCTGCTCTTACAATCTTCTCTTCCCTCTTTCAAGATGCGTTCTGAATCTTGGGCTTTACATTGTGGAAGTATCAGTTGGGCTTGGATACCTCAAAATTTATTTTTCTTTGAATTTCAACAGTTGTGGATTTCCTGAATAGTTTTTATTCTCCGCAGAATCAATCATCTCTGCTGAGGTGTAGCAAAAGATACACTTATTTGTGGGTGCAAAGATCAGTTTTTAGAATGGAGGTAGAAAAGTATACTTATTTAGAAAAGTGGAAGTAGGTTCTCTTTTAGTGTCTATGACCTCGACAGCCAAACGTGGTTGGCTAGCTTTACAATCCCAGGCATGAATTTCCTCCTAGTGACCATGCTTTATCTCCAATTATGTGGCAATATTTACCACTAAGACATAAGTGCCACTATTGTACTGCTAGTGTCATTTTGCTATGCTGGCTATTGTTAAAGTTGGAAGGCTTTACAGCTCGGAAGAAAAAAAATGATTGGTTTTATTTTTTCCTTTAGTATATTTCACAGCATCTTTCGATATCATGAGAGCTAGTCCTTAAAGAGTAGGCATCAATGTCACTCCTACCACAGTTACTCCAAGTACTATGTCCAAAGTGTGGCAAAAACAATATTCTATATCATGCTGGGTTTCTCTTGGACTCTCCTGACCAGCAAGAATATGGAGGTTTCCCATGCTTAGCATTTGTACTTTTGTTTGTCTGTGATTCTCCAGGGATGAATTATCACACAAGTAATGAATGAGAAGCACACACATACCTTCATACACATTCCATATTTAGTAATGCTTTTTGTTCTGATTTTGAAGACAGGGTTTCTAACTGTTGCCCAGGCCATCCTGGAACTTGCTCTGCAGACCAAGCTGGTCTTGAATTTAGAGATCTGCCTGCCTCTGCCTCTTGAGTGTTGGGATTAAAAGAATGTGCCACCACTGCCCAGCTACATATGTACTTTTAAATATACATAGAAGGATGTTTTTCCATTTCATTTCTAAACTTATTTAGTGTTATTATCCCTTCTCACTCTGTCTCCTTTAGTAATGATCTTTCACTTTCCCATTGACTCCTGAATAGCATCTGCGCCATCTTATTCTCTTCCCTTTATGACCCTACTCCCACATAGCCTCCTTTTACTTCCCTGCTTTCTGTGGTTTTCTTCAAATTAATTCTAAAGACTCAGAATTAGAATCTATATAAGGGAAGAAATCAATATTTTCCTTTCTGGGCCTAGGTTACTTCACTCAGATATTTTCTAATTCCACTCATTTGCTTCAGATTTCATTTTCCTACAGCTGAATATAATTTGGTGGCATGCATGTCAGAATTTTCTTATCCATTTACAAATTGAAAGATATTTAGGTTATTTCTCTTTCCTAGATACTCTGAATAGAGTGACAGTGACCATGCAAGTATTTATCTAGTAAGATGTCAAGGCTTTTGGGCATATGTTGAGGAGTGAGTCAGTGCTGGATCTTTTAGTTGTGGGGGGATTTTTCACACTGATCTCGAAAGTGGCAGTATCAGTTTCCAATCCTACCAGCAGTGAATGGGGGTTCTTTCCTCACATTCTTGATGGAATGTGTTAATAGGTTTTTTTAGTTTTGTTTTGGGTTTTTGTTTTTTAATCTTAACCATTCTGTCTCTGGCACAATGGGATCTCAAAATAGCTTTAATTTGCATTTTCCTAGTTTTTAAGAATTGGATACTGTTAAAGAAGTGTATTGACTGTTTCTGTTTCTTTTCTTGAGAACTCTATGTGCACCATTGCTCATTTTTTAATTGAATCATTTGATTTTTAGATTCCATTTTTGTTCTTTTATATATTCTGGATAAAAACTTTTGTCAGAAATTCAGCTGTCAATGACTTCCTTGGACTCTGTGAGTTTACTCTTTTTTTTTTTTTTTTTTTTTTTTTTTTTTTTTTTTTTTTTTTTCCTTTTTCTTTTTTTTTTTTTTTTATTATTAATTTATTCTTGTTACATCTCAATGTTTATCCCATCCCTTGTATCCTCCCATTCCTCCCCCCCCCCATTTCCCATTATTCCCCTCCCCTATGACTGTTCCTGAGGGGGATTACGTCCCCCTATATATTCTCATAGGGTATCAAGTCTCTTCTTGGCTACTTGCTGTCCTTCCTCTGAGTGCCACCAGGTCTCCCCCTCCAGGGGACATGGTCAAATGTTAGGCATCAGAGTATGTGAGAAAGTCGTATCACACTCTCCACTCAACTGTGGAGAATATTCTGTCCATTGGCTAGATCTGGGAAGGGGTTTAAAGTTTACCTCCTGTATTGTCCTTGGCTGGTGCCTTAGTTTGAGCGGGACCCCTGGGCCCAAATCTGCCTATCATATTGTTCTACTTGTAGATTTCTAGGACCCTCTGGATCCTTTTATTTTGCTGTTCTCCCATGCGTCTCTCATTTAGAGTCCCAATAGGATGCCTTCCCCTCTGTCCCAGTTTCCTGGTAAGTGAAGGCTTTCGTGGGACATGCCCCTTGGGCTAGTATGCAGATATAAGTGAGTATATACCATTTGATTCTTTCTGCTTCTGGGTTAACTCACTCATTATGATCATTTCTAGCTCAATCCATTTATCCACAAATTTCGGGAATTCCTTGTTTTTAATAGCTGAGTAGTATTCCATAGTGTATATGTACCACAGTTTCTTTATCCACTCTTCTACTGAGGGACACTTAGGCTGTTTCCATGTTCTGGCTATTATGAATAAGGCTGCTATGAACATGGTTGAGCAAATTTTCTTGTTGTGTGCTGGAGCATCTTCTGGGTATATTCCAAGGAGTGGGATAGCTGGGTCTTGAGGAAGCCCTATTCCCATTTTTCTGAGATAGCACCAGATAGATTTCCAAAGTGGCTGTACTAGTTTGCATTCCCACCAGCAATGAAGGAGTGTTCCTCTCTCCCCACATCCTTGCCAGCATGTGGTGTCGCTTGAATTTTTGATCTTAGCCATTCTGATGGGTGTAAGATGGAATCTCAGAGTTGTTTTGATTTGCATTTCCCTGATGACTAAGTTTACTCTTTTGCTGTGCATAAATATTTAAAAAATTTTGAAGTCCCATTTGTCAATTGCTGACCATATTCCTGAGATGAATTGAGCAACACACTAACTCTAGATACCAGGGATTATCCAGGGCTGTGTTGGCACAAAACTTGGTGCCTGTGCAAGTGTGTGAAGCCAAAGGAAAGTGGGTTCTCCATAGAAAATTTCAATTAAAAGGAATCTTATGCTGAGTTATAAAATGATTGTAGATATTATCAGATAGGGTGTCTAAAAATCATTGGGTCAGGAAGTTTTATTTGAAAAACTAAGAATCAAGCTTCTCATTTTTTTTATTTAGCATAAACAAAGAGGAAAATTATCTGAGAATATTGCTACATCCTTTAAAATCCATGTCAGGAGCCCATGAAGATGATGATTCTTGAAGCCCAAACATCTTGTGAAGCCTCCTGTGGGTTTTTACACAGTCTCTAGAGATTAGGCATAGGCTCTTCCTAGCTAAGCACTTGGAGATCTGGAAGACCATAGCCAGACAAAGAAAGTTCAGAACCGGCTTGGCGGCAGATTTTAGAAGGCTAAGTAAGGAGCTCAGTTGAAGAAGATAACAGGAATATTTGTCTGTAGTTCATTTATAGCTTCTAAGACATGTGAGGTAGCTGTTCAAGACATTACCTACTGTGACAAATACAGACACTGCTCTTAAAATGAGTCAATCTTTTCTTTCTTTCTCTCTTTCTTTCTTTCTTTCTTTCTTTCTTTCTTTCTTTCTTTCTTTCTTTCTTTCTTTCATTCTTCCTTTCTTCCTCCCAACCAATCAGGAAAATCAGAGTTTGCATTAGTATTTCATGACTGCTCTTTTTCAATTAAAGCTTATGCAATATCTGAGTATTTCAGTCTTGAATAAAAACAAGAAAAAAATTTAATTACAGCCCCGATGGACATTGAACTATGGAAAAATGTACAGGTAGTGTTTTTAATCTTACCTAATATTAATGGACTGGGCATATTGGAGACGAAAAAAAATACTGAATGCAACATTAAGTTCTTAAGGTTAAAAAAAAAAAAAAACCACCACCACCAACAACAACAACAATAAAACAAAACCCTGCATGATCAATAGCTTGTTTTACTGTTAAAAAAAAAAAAAAAAAAAAAAAAAAAAAAGCCTTCTGGGCTTAAATTTTTGTTTTCTTGTATTATGATGGAAACCTTGAAGAGCAAGAATGAGGGCTAATTAAAGAACTAGCAGGAGAAAGCATATATGTCCCAGTGCAGGGTGGTCTCTATCAGGGGCACTATATTTTCCACATGCAAAGCTATATAACAAGATATTTTTATGTAAACCATGAATTATTTCAAGATTTGTTTTAATAAAGATTTTTCTAGCAACCAAAATGAATTCAGCAACATATCCTCAACATATCCTAAAAGAGAAAAGTGATTATTTGCCTAGTTCTCTCTCTCTCTCTCTCTCTCTCTCTCTCTCTCTCTCTCTCTCTCTCTCTCTCTCTCTCTCTCTCTCTGTGTGTGTGTGTGTGTGTGTGTGTTTGTGGTCTCATTAATCCCTCCTAAAATTTCACTTGAACATTTGGGAAATAATCACCCCATGTCTCTTGGAATGACTATGTAGTATATATTCAATATATCAGGGATGATATTTTGTATGTGGCTACTAAAATTGTTTTTATCCTAAAATGTAAATGTTACTGGGTGAGGTAAAAATCTTGCTAATCTAATGTCATAGATTCAGACTGTGGCTCTCTGCCTTTCCTCTTTTAGAATAATTTGAGTATGAAATGCATACACATATTGTTAATGATACAAGTTTTCCACATTGCTTCAAGGAGTGGAGCAACTTATTTGATTCTGTCTATTCTTTGTTCTCTCACAAAGAAGAAATACAAGTTGGCAGGAGTTGGAAAATGAATACATTAATAAAGCAGGAAGACACTAAAAATATAATGAAAGACAATAGTACATTAGACTTAACACTGGCAAGAGGAAAAAAAAGTAGAAAATAAATTCATGATCAGATCTGAACAAGGAATCTTCAGATATAAAGGTCTTCAATATGTGAAAATTCTGAATGTCGAAGACCCTCTTATAGCCCCTTTTTGCCCTTCCTATTTCTGGGTTCTCTAGTCTACCTCATTCTCTTTGTACAGCTTTCTATCTGCATTTGTGAACTAGTCAGTTTTTCCTGATCGAATATAACACTCACTGTATATGTGACAGCTAGGGTGGTATGCACTCAGGGGGACTTTTCTGAAAGGTTCCAGTCTGAACAACAAACCCAGAACACTGCTATTAAAATGCTTCAGAGGACTTAATGTTGGATTCCAATGTATATTTCTTAATAATCCTTCTGCCCACAAGATTGGCAGCTCCTTGAATATAAGGCCATGTTAATGTTCCCTATGATATTCTCACCAATTCTACTCCTAATATTTTAAAAGATTTAACTGAGAAAAAAATAGAGAAAAATGATAGCATAAGTTAAAGTTTGTGGAAAATTATAATTAAAACTTTAGAAACATCATAAGTTTCTAATAAAATTATAACAATTCTATACTATACTATACTATACTATAGTTTACTATACTATACTAATTTCTGTTAAGAAAAATAATTGTAATTATCTGCCTGAGTAATTTCTGAATAAAAAGTCTTCTTAGATGTGTGAGGAGATGCTGCAAGTGGAGCCATTTAGCATGGGATATTACATACTCAATATCATCAATAAGTATTGATGATATGTATGCAAGCCTTTAAAGAATAATTGGTTAACCTATATTAGGACCAGATGTGTGAGTTCAAACATAAGTGATCCGTTAATACCTGTTTATACCCATTTTCCATCTTCATACTAATGACACCAAGATGACAAACATCTATTAGTTATGAGAAACAAGCTAAGGAACTTATCAGATTTTCATGAGTGGCCAGTAGTACAGGAAATAGTGATTGATATGGAGATAGAGAGTAAAAAAATCTAGGTTTCCCAGTCTATAATGGCTGTAGTGAAACATAAGTTTATATTTCTTGGGATTATCCAGTTCTTTTGTCAAACATGCTTATATTTGATTAATATGGATTCTGTACCAAAACCTAAATAAGTATAAATCAATTGTTCTGCTTTATAAATTAAAAGTGAAATGTAGGCAATACTTAATTTCTAGCTAGAACTAACAATCTTTTCCCAGTAATATAATCTGAAAATGAGTTGCTGCTGCAAAATTTACTATTTAGGTAAAGAAAAATAGTAAATTTGCTTAGGGAAGTGGTTCTCAACCTGTGGGTCATGACTCCTTTGGAGTCAAATGACCCTTTCAGAGGGGCTACGTATCAGATACTTCAATTATAATTTAAAATGGGAGCAAGATTACAGTTATGAAGTAAGAAGGAAAACCATTTTATGGGTTGTGGTCACCACAACATGAGAAACTACATTAAAGAATTGCCTCTCTAACAATTGTGCCACTGTTGTATTAGTGGGCATATCTTGCCTGGCCGATTGGTACTATGGAATGTAGGATTCACAGCTGCATGTGGCCGTAGATACTTTTACTTCTGGCACTATGAAAGCTAATATACTATTTCCCAGTTTTCTTTACAGTAAATAAGACACCATGTGCTCTTTTTTTCTTTTATTTTTTTTTATTAATTTATTTTTTTATTACATCTCAATGGTTATCTCATCCCTTGTATCCTCCCATTCTTCCCTCCCTCCCATTTTCCCCTTAGTCCCCTCCCCTATGACTGTGCCTGAGGGGGACTTCCTCCCCTTTTATATGCTTATAGGGTATCAAGTCTCTTCTTGGTAGCCTGCTATCCTTCCTCTGAGTGCCACCAGGTCTCTCCCTCCAGGGGACATGGTCAAATATGAGGCACCAGAGTACATGTGAAAGTCATACCCCACTCTCTACTCAACTGTGGAGAATGTCCTGTCCATTGGCTATATGTGGACAAATGGGTTGAGCTAGAAATGATCATAATAAGTGAGTTAACCCAGAAGCAGAAAGACTCAAATGGTATATACTCACTTCTATCTGCATACTAGCTCAAGGGGCATGTCCCATGAAAGCCTTCACTTACCAGGAAACTGGGACAGAGGGGAGGACATCCTATTGGGACTCTAGATGAGAGAAGCATGGGAGAATAGCAAAGTAGAAGGATCCAGAGGGTCCTAGAAACCTACAAGAAGAACATTATGATAGGCAGATTTGGGCCCAGGGGTCCCACTCAAACTATGGCACCAGCCAATGACAATACAGGCCGTAAACTTTAAACCCCTACCCAGATCTAGCCATGAGTTTTAATTTTAGCTAATGAAGCATGAGAAAAATAATCTGCTGGGACAATTAGTTTCATCTCTTTTCTGACACAGGAAGGGCTAATTATGGGGTTGTTTGTTTGTTACCTCTTATCTTTGAACATAGGGTTGTTTGAGATAGAGATGACCTGTTTTACAACCAAGTGACAATATGCTCCATTAAGGAAAATGTAACAATGTGACAACAGCAGTGCAGAATGATGGGAAACACTGTGTCCCTGCTCACTTCACTGAGATGTTGCACCGCCCATTGGCCAAGTCCTTCTAGATGTCTCTGTATGACTTAGATGACTATGTTACTCAAGTGGAAATGAATCATTATTCAACTCACTATTGTGACCACCATTTACTGTGAAGGTTTTGGTAGTTTTTCTCATTGAAAATTGCTTTTATCTTTCTTCGTGAAAGAATTGAAATGGCTCCTTTCAGGCTTCTGGCCCCTTTCAGGTTGCTGGACCTTTGGGGAGATAAGGACCTTGTCATTAGCAGGATGAGAGATTTTTATTTCAACCAGATCTTGTATTTATTATAATCCAAGCCAGTGCCTATGTTGCTTGGAGATAATCTCAGGCTGTTTGTTTACCTTTAAGCTATAAATTCTGCTTAAAATCAGAATGTACCACTAGAAAGCATCATGCATGATTTTACAGGCCACACATAAGTGGTTTCACTGACTTGGATATTGATGCACCTGCATCATTCTATAAAATGATTCATAAAGCACTTCATACAATTCCTGTAAAAATGGCAGTTTATAAAGTAAGATTATAGAAGACATTATACCTTGCCTAAATAGTTCTTCACTTTGTTTTTCTAATAGAGACATAATTGTTTATACTCTGGACACACTATAAATCAGTTCAATTAAATTTTTATTTTATTTCCAATTTTTACTATTATAATCATTATTGTAGTGTGCACTCTTGTACCTATATTTTTATATAATTGTACAAATATTGTTGTAGGCTTCTTATACAAATATACACATATGATCTGTTGTTTACATGTCACAATGTCCCCAAAATTCCAATGGTTATGTTGAGAAACCATTAAAATTACTTTTGTTTAAAGTAAGGAATTACTTTTAATCTATTTAATTTTCTTTTTTTCTATCTAAAAATTATGCCATTCCAAATATTTTAGAATAAGGTGTGAAACGCATATAACAAAAGGGATCTTTGAGAAAATTTACATTGCAGAAAGGCTTTAGGAGAATTGTAAAGAACTCCTGATTTACATCCCCTTGAGTAACATACTCATCTAAGTCATAACAAGATGCCTGGGAGGAGGTGGCCAATGGGCGGTGCAACATCTCAGTGAAGTGAGCAGGGACACAGTGTTTCCCATCATTCTGCACTGCTGTTGTCACATCGTTACATTTTCCTTAGTGGCGCATATTGTCACTTGGTTGTAAAACTGACCATCTCTATCTCAAACAACCCTATGTTCAAAGATAAGAGGTAACAAACAAACAACCCCATAATTAGCCCTTCCTGTGTCAGAAAAGAGATGAAACTAATTGTCCCAGCAGATTATTTTTCTCATGCTTCATCAGCTAAAATAAGAACTCATGGTGTCTTGTTTACTGTAAAAAAAAAAAAAAAAAAAAAAAAAAAAAAAAAGCTGGGAAATAGTACATAGCCAGAAGGTGCCAGAAAAAAAGTATCTATGGCCAATCCAGCTTTGAATTATACATTCAATAGTACCAATATGCCCGGCAAGATATGGCCACTAGTACAACAGTGGCACAATTGTTAGGGAGACAACCGTCACTCTCTGATTCCAATAAAATCTCATCATCAGCTGTAGGGTGGGCAAAAAGTTGTTCCACTGCCTGAGGGGTACTTGCTAAGTATGGATTCTGGAAGACAAGTTAAATTTTTTATGGGTATGGCTTCTGGTAAGTCGACCACACTTTGGTGGATGGCCAACGACATAAGAATATATAGTTAGTACAAATTGAACTTGATGAGATTTGAAAAATTAACAAAAATTAGATGGTAAGGTATAGGAAATATATCTAAGAACAGTAAGATATGGTGATGGATATGGCTCAAAACACATGAATATGAAAATTTCATAGAACTAATTGAAATATTAAAAAAAATGAGTCCATAAGACTGGAAGATTGATGTTTTATACTCTATAGACTACCATAGAGGAAATAGTCTATATTTTCATTTGAGATAATATTCATATGCCTAGAAAACAGTCATATGTTCAATTTTGTAAGCAGTATTTAACCCACATAATGAAGACTCATCACTAAATAGAAAAAAAACATTGCACTTTGACCAAAGGTGATCTCATAGGCACATGTTTTCGCATTCAGTGTTGAGTTCTTTGTAATACGTAGTATTATGCACTATATTACGTAATACTATGTATTACAAAGAACACTGAAGGTAAAATTATGTAATTCTACCCTGTAGAAAATAGTCAATCTTATTTTGGCCAAAAATATTCACAAAAGATATTTTACTTACGTAAAATAGTTGCAGAACAAATAAAATCAAAATTCTGTTTCTGTCTTTCATTGTTTCTTCCTTCCCTTTTTCCCCTACCTCCCTTCTTTCCTCCCACCCCTTCTCATTTTCTCTCTCTTTCTCCCCTCCCAACCCCGTCTCTCTCCGGTTTTCATGACAGGGTTTTCTGTGTAGCCTTGGCTGTCCTGGGCTTGCTTTATAGTCCAGGCTGGCCTTAAACTAATAGAGATCCACCTGTCTCTGCCTCTCCAAATGCCAGGATTTCAGGCATGCACCACAGTGCCTGGCTTGTTTCTTCTCTTTCTTATTTTTCTTTCTTTTCCTCCCTATTTCTCTCTCTCCCCTCCCTCACTTTCTTCCCCCACCTCACACACAAAACAAATCTTAGTTTGAATTTTTACACTTTGTGGTTTTAAGCAAGTTATCCAGCATCAGAATCCACCAGAATGAGTTATGTGCATGTAAAGTATTAACAATGTAGATAGTCCCTTCATATACAACTAATTTTACATAAAAATATTTAATATGAAGAATATGACCTTGTGAAAATAGTTATTGGGCAACCTCTGTTTACTAAATTATATAATCAATACTTGGGATAATTATTTTCATATTTTGTGAGGGAAGGAAAGAAATGCATATTCATGATTGGGTGAAGAACAAAGAGAACCTTCAATTTCTTTTTAGGATAAATATCCAGGCTGAGAGGAATAAGCTTATGTTGATAGATACTCCCTTAGTTGAAGAGCAGGCAGAAAATGAAGCTGTACTTTTACAGGTTGTGTCGGAGTATTTATTATTCTCAAGGGTGGTATCACTTAGGATGTGAAATTATTAAAAACTTTTTAAAAATTAACAGGAGATATCTCTATAGAACAAATGGAGAGAAGAGACCTAAGAATTTTATTTAATCTCACTCATTTAAAGATGTTGCCCCCCCCCCCCCGCCTTTGCTCTGTTCCCATGTCTTAAAGCTGGTAGGAATAGAACACTGGCTCTTCAGCTTTTCTTCCACAATTCTGATTTGTTACCTCAGGCATCTCTACTGGTGTCTATGTTTATCCTCTTTTCAAAAACTTAGTCTACAAAGTCATTTATGATAATTTTTCTTTTAGCTTAGTCTCACAAAATATGTTATTCTAAAGACAGAATAGCATGCCATATTCTACCTCTGCTTCTGCAGCATAAGCATTTTAAAAGATGACAGATCAAAGATGAGCCTGAATTCATAATTATTGTGACATGTATTTAATGTTATTTGGTAGCAGTAGATACACACAATTAAGAAATTATGCTTGATCAAGCTAAGCAGTTTATTGAGGACTTGTGTAGGAATAAGTGTGCATAGTTGCAAGGTGCATGAACTTCCTTTGCTTCTTCAATGTCACTGTCTCTTATTGTCTTCCAGTTTCTGTACACTGTTTGTCTCATGCATAATAATTTTCTCGTTTCCCAACCCCCGCCCCATTCTAGAACGGCTTTGCCTTTTCAACTCATTACTGTTACCACCATTTAATAAGAAGGTTTTGCTGGGCTTTCTAATCGAAAACTTGCTTTTATCTTTCTTCATGAAAGAATTGAAATGGCTTCTTTCAGGTTGCTGGAGCCTCTGGGGAGATAAGGACCCTGCGGTTAACAGGATGAGAGATTTTTGTTTAGAAATTTTTATTTAGACAATGAAAAATGACCTCTGTAAACTCAAAGCTATCTTATTTTGGGGCTTTAGGCTTCTGGCAGATAAATCAATTGGGCCCTAGGGACAGCAAGGAAAAACCTTTGCAGTAACTATGTCAGGGCAACGCAATAGATTTGCTGTGAGTATGCAGTTGTGTTGAATGTAGAATGCACTTAAAAATAAATATCATTTTATTTTCTATTAAATATTCAGGATCTGGGTTCTCCTTTTTTCAGCTATTGTAAGAAATATTTCTTTTTGAGGCAAGCTAGAGGAAGCAGTTTTTTTTTTTTTAATGTATGAACTATGTGGCTATTATTGGAATTTTGATTTTGACTTTTTAATTATTTACTTTCATGTTCTTTAATGGAGTTACTTTTTTTTTTTTATAGAAATCCTCAAAGTTACATCCTCCTTTTTAAAAAATTCAGTATCATCTTCTTTCTGGTTAAACAATTTCATTGTTAGCTAAATAATAGAATAGTAGGTTGTCTAGAATATGCTTTGCAGATTGCTGACAAATTTTTCACACCTGTTCATTGGCTCAAGGAGCTTTGCAGATCCTCACAGCATGAATTTGCATTGCATGTTCTTTCTTATGGAAGAATAGTGCACTTGGCTATGTGTTTTACCTGTGTTAAATACAATGCAGATTCAAGGTGAAAACTTATGCCAAATAACCTGTAAATTTGACAAACAGGGAAAAGAAAACCAAAATGAAAATTCAACCAACATGGATGGATCTGCAATTGTTAGAAACTGGTGATCAACACAGCAAAGGGAGGCTTTGAAGGGGCTGTTATTCCCCCAATTTTTTTCAGGAGAACGTGAATGATATTTTACAATGTCATTAAGATTATGACTCAAAGTAGCAAAATTTATGCAATGAGAAATGAGTGTTTGAAGAATAAAAGTATACTGTACATTAAGCAGTGAGGAAGGCAGACTGAGCTTGGAAAGATGGCTTGGGGATGATGCCAGGGAGAGTAAATTCCAGGCTTTCTTGAAGTTTAATTCTGACTGTTACCCTGGGAATCAGAACACCCTCTTTAATCAATCTCTTCATTTTATCATTGAAAAATACTGCTTTTTTTGTTTTGTTTTGTTTTCTCTCTTTTTCCTATGCTTGGTTGTGTTAGTTCACAGTCAAAATTAGTGTGTAAAAATGATTTATTTTTACACATCCTTCAATTCGGAAACTTGCACAAAAGTTTGAAAATTTGAAACTACTACAGTGTCTAAGTATACGTGGGTTGACTGCAGTGCCTTAGTGTCTCTTAACAATAAAAAGTAGGTTCTGCTCTACGAGGTACTAAATTAGATAGCACACATCTTTGTGTTTTAGAGATAATTTACAATAAAATGGACATAATACCAATCTCAACAGAAAGAAAAAGAATACTGTCTTCTATTTTATAAAAGAATACATATAATTAAAATAATGAATGGTTTTTTAAATACCTGTATATGCAGCCAGCATCTGTACATATTAACTTATTCCTTCTAGAATGTTATAATATCTATTGTACTATAATAGATATAATATAATTTACATAATATAACATATTCTTAATCATTGAGCGACCAGAGACTTAAGAGACCTTGATTATTCTGCAGGTAAATGACAGAGCTTGTTATCAATGGCTGCTGTCTGTTAATTGTAACAGGCACAGTGGCTACTCAGTAAATACAGGGTCCATTGTTTCCCTTCTTCAAAGTCTAAGTTTTTCACTAAAGTAACTGTGAAAATCTTCTACAATCTTGATTTTAATGTTCTTAGCTTATTGAAGAATCTAGACATTTGAATATAGAAATATAGTGTAGTTTTTAGGCCAAAATAAGCCAGTATAGTGACACTTTCATTTAAAATTAGATATCCCACCAAAACATTTGATTTAACTATAAATTAGCACTGACTAAATTCTCAGGATCACATTATCTACTGTTATCTACCACTATGCATTTTAAGTTCATGTGTCTCAGGTTGTTTACAATGTGCATCTTAAAACCAGGAAAACAATAATTTTGCTTGAACCAATAGAAAATCATTATGATATTGATTTCAACTGTAAATTGAACTACATTAATTGTCAGATTATAATATAAATAACAAAACCAGTGAGCTAGTATACTCAAAAACTCTGCATTTAGTTACAATTAATAATGAATGGCTCATAGAAAAGTCTTTAAACTTAATTTCATTAGACACTTTCTGAAAAATCAGTTTCCCATGAGCACTGAAAATGATATGTGACCAATTGTAACTATAATTACATATAGCTTCCATGCTTATAAGGTGTCACTCATTCTATTACCTATTTATTTTACTTTCTAAAAAATAATAAATTCAAATATAGTATGTCCCTAACTAAAAACACAGTGTAATTTCTCATGTTACATACATGCTGCTGTCAGGTGGCTTCTGGATGCTCAGTCAGGACTTATTATTATGTTCATTTGCTTTCCAAGTAGAAATTAGCATATTTAAAATTTCTATGGGCGAATATGTTAAAGAACTCTCTTAAAAGAACACCGATGACATTACATAGTCCTATACATATATAGTATTTCTTAGGTCAGTATCCCCTACAGTAAGTTACAATTTCCCGTGTTCTGAAAATGAGCTGAATAAGACAATAAAGAAAGAGAAATACAATAGCAAAAGGAAAGGAAGGAATAGCGTAGGACCAGAGTCAATTACTCATTAGTGTAGGATACGGTGAAATATTTAAAAAACACCACAAGACATTGCTTCATAATATTTAAACATAAAATAATCCAGTTATGTAATTTGTTAAATTTTCACATTTAAACCTTTAATGTAATACATTAGAGTACTATGTGAAATGATTTGAAGATATTTTCATCAAAGATCTCAATTGTTTTCTTTTTTTAAATGAATTTTTTACCATTTACTTCTTTTTTATATATACGTTTGTATTATTACCCCTATATAAAATAAACTATATACAGCAAGAAGAACCACAGAAAAATCACGAATTATATTCATGTTACATTCATAGCGTCTTGGCTGTTTGTATTTGGCAAACTTGTAGGAAACATTTTTCTATCTCGTCTAAAATTCTGAATGTAACTCAGTATCTATCATATCTCATTTCTATCAACTTAAAACATCTATTTGGACCTAAAAACATCTTAACCCTTAAACAACTAAGCTTAATTATGAAACTAAACTATTTGGTCTTCAACCCCATCAGAGACTTGAGAAGAAGTAAAATTAATTACTTGAGTAAACAGGAAGTGCATGTTACCAGCTGCCAAATTAAAAAAAAAGAAAATAGAAAGAGACAGTTTGCTGCCCGGAGAGTCACCCATAACTCTCTAAAACATTCAATTTTTAAAATTGATATTATTCTATAATTGTTTCTTTTATTTTTAAGATTAAAACATAATTATGTTTCTCCTTCTTTTATTTAAATTTATTATTATTTATTCATATTACATTCCAATTGTTATCTCTTGCTCTTATTTCCGTTCCCATTCTCCCTCCATCTTCTGCGCTCTTCCATTTTCCTAGACTCTCACAGGGGGCCCTCCTCCCCAACTTTTCAGTCTATCAGGTCTCATCTGGATAGCCTGCATCCCTTTCCTCTGTGTGCCTGAAAGGAGGCCCCACCAAAGCCATCAGAGTCCCTGATCCCTTCCCCCTCCTCTCCCCCATCTTTCTGGAGGATGAGCTGTCCATCCTCTATGTCTAAACAGAGCCTCTAGGGTCTCTGCTTACAAAGTCCTTCATTGGTGCATCAGTTTGTCCAGATCCAGCTGATGGTTTCTTTGTAGAGCTCCTGAACTCTCCTGGTCGCTCCATCCCTCAATTCTTCCATAAAACTCTCAGCACTTTGCCCAGAGACTGGCCCATTATCTGTTCTGATACCCTTTGGATAGAGTGTCTCACAGGAATTCTATGTTGGGCTAATATCCACTTACCATGCCTGCCTCTCTGGGTTACCTTACTCAGGATGATCTTTTCTAGTTCCATCCATTTTGCCTGCAAAATTTAAATGTTCTTTTTTTTTGATAGCTGAGTAGTATTGCATTGTGTAAATGTAACAGAGTTTCTTTATCTGTTCTTAGGTAGGGGGACATCTAGGTTGTTTACAGATTCTAGCTATTATGAATAAAGCTCCTATGAACATAGTTGAACAAATGTCCTTGTTGTATGGTGGAACATCTTTCAGGTATATGCCCAGCAGTGGTTTACCTGGGACTTTAGATAGGAATATTCCCAATTTTTAAAGAAAGACCCAGATTGGTTTTCAAAGTGCTTGTACAAGTTTGCACTCCCACCAGCAATGGAGGAGAGTTCCCCTTTCTCCACATCCTCACCAACATGTGCTGTCACTTGAATTTTTGATCTTAGCCATACTTTTTGATTTGAATGTCCATGATGACTCAGGACATGGTTGATCAATGGAATTGAATCAAAGACCCAGAATTAAACCCACACACCTATAGACACTTGATTTTTGACAAAGAAGCCAAAACCATACAATGGAAAAATATAGCATCTTCAACAAATGGTGCTGGTCTAACTGGATGTCTACATATAGAAAAAGGCAAATATGCCCTTATTCATCACCCTGCTCAAAACTGAAGTCCAAGTGGATTAAAGACCTCAATATAAAAGCAGACACACTAAATCTGTTAAGAAAAAAAGTGGGGAAGAGCCTTGAACTGATTGGCACAGTAGACAACTTCCTGCAAAGAACACCAATAACCTAGCATCTAAGGTAAACAGTAAATGGGATCTCATGAAACTGAAAAGCTTCTGTAATGCAAAGGACAGTATCAACAGAAAAAAAATGTCAGTCTACAGACTGGGAAAAGATCACCAATCCTACTTCTGACAAAGGGATAGCAACCAAAATATATTAAGAACTCAAGAAATAAACTCCAGCAAACCAAATAACACTGTTTAAAAAAATGGGGCACAGAACTAAACAGAGAATTCTCAATAGAGGAATATCTAATGGCTGAAAAACAATTCTCCCTTTTCTTTCCTGCCTCTGTGCACACATTTTCACATAGGTGTTCTCTTTCAAATTCATCAATTTTTATATATACAACCTGCTCAGTCTCTATAATGTTACTTGTATGTATGATTTCATGGCTGGCCATTTGGGATTTGATTCAAATGGATATGCCCTTACCTTGGGAAGGATGTTTCTCCTACTCTCAGCACTTCCTGATTGCCTGAGGCTTCCTGGTCTGTCCAGTAACCACTTTATCTTGCTTGTTACTATCCTTGTTCAGCTTACTGTTAGGCAGTCATGGAGGTGATACTTTATGGATGTGGATTCTGATCGTACTAGGAGACACAATCTCACAGCCAACTCTTTTCCCCCTTGATTCTTAAAGTCTTTCCATTCCCTTTTCTGTAATATTGCTGCAGTTACCATGTATTTCACATGCAGGACTCAGAGAGCCCTGAGCTGGAAGTTATTTGAAAACCTCCTCCCTGAGGACTAGCTTTCATGACACCAGAAAGCACCATTCAAGCTTTCAAAGGAGGATAGCAACTAACAGTACTATCCAGCTAAGCGTCCAGTGAACCATACCATGGGCAGCATCACATGTCAATCCTTAGGGGTACATACACTAGTGGTCCACTATCTGGGTTGTAATCAGCACCTTTCTAATTGGACTTGAGTTTGTCCTTGCATCACAGATTACTTGTTCCCATCTCTTTGTATCAGACAGAGAACTTTACAGGAAACCACAACCAATCAAAATATAGAGTTGTGGAGTCTCAAATATCTATCTATAAAACATCCCCTATACCTAGGGATCGATATATATAAAATCTAACATTAGTTACAAAATTTGCAAAAATGGAGAAAGAATGTAGTCAAAATCAAGAGAAAGCCAACGAATAACAAAGAGTAAATAATGATAACTGCAAACCTCAAACAATGAAGAGTTACCAGTCAAAGTACCAACCGCACTGGTAGCATATCTTTCTGGATATATTGAAAATTGTTATTTACAAAAGAATCAGGTAGAATAGGGAGAGGAGTGTCCTAATGGGCTGGGACTGGGAGGAGATGGGGGCTGTAATAAGGATGTAAAGTGAAGTAATTAATAAACGAAAAAACCCTAAAACCAAAAGAATCATTTACAAAGGTGTTCATAAAGTTGGTAAAACAAAAACAGCCCTTACCATCACAAAACCACAAAATAAAACAAATAGAGCTGATACCATCTTCTATTTGAATTCCAGTGGAAAGAAGAATTTGAGTACTTACCAGAATTTAAGCAGAGTCTAAGAGACAGGACCCACTGTGTAGCATAGCCAGCTGAGCCTTGACTCACAGGAGACCAGCTGAATACCCAGCCTGCATTTCTTTTGTCTCTAGCTTACTGTTTAAGCAAATCTCAACCATAATCTAACATTGAGACCCTTATTATGGGGTCTGTGATGGTCTTCTATATGAGAGAGAGAACAACATGCAAAGTGACCCCAGTTAACTTACAGCCAAAGTGAAATGATGTCAAACCGCCGCAAACATGAAGACATAAGACCTTTATTCAAATATTTGGTGACATTTAAGAGAAGTCTAATCATTAAAAAAAAAAATTCTATTTCCTCTCCATTCCTGGATTAACCTGAAATAAACAGGAAACAGACCTTGGAAAGTAACAAATACTAAAAAGAATGTGAACAATAGCTCATGTGGAACTTAGACTTTAAAAGAAAGAATGCAAATGGAGGGAGGCCATCGTGAGCTTTTACATAAAAGCAGGTTTCTAATTGTTTTATGACTTGTGAAGTTATAGTCCATCCATGTGAGTGCTGCAGTGAGCACCAGGTTGAATGTGTATTACAAATGAAGGGACCCATGAGGTTTTATATATCATTGTGTTGGTTGCAATATTCATTAAGCTTTCCAACTAAGTCCAAAATATGTGAGGATAGTCAGATGAGTTCATACAAAGGCCCACATTTTTCTTTTTTCCTAAAGTTGTTATGTGTCTCAACATTCTAGCTGCTGGAAACCATTCCTAGTCCATAGCTAATAAATGATATTTAGTTAAAGATGAGTGGTTCTATGTCTGTTGTCATTTCACAAATCTGAATTGTGAAGATCTGGTAGCCCTTTTAGTTCCTCCTTTTGTTCTTACCTTCCTATGTCTGATGCTTTATTCCCTCAGAATTGTAAGGGCGGTTTCAGGGCATGATTAAGGATAAATGGGCTTTCAAAAATAGCTGCTGTAAAATTCCATGAATAACCTACTGTTTAAGAAATTTTATAATACTTTACTGAAATTTCTAGTTTTTTTCATTTCCTTGATAACTGGAAATAGAATTTTCCTGTGTTTTTTAAAGTCTGACTTAGAAAATACTTACAGATTAAATTGGGTTAAATTTTTCTAAATAGTTTTAGATGTTTCAGAAAATTTTAGTGTTGTGATGTTTTCTAAATTGCCATCTCTTTTCGAAAACTATTCTTGCAGTATATTTTAAATCATTTAGTATACCATTCACTACTGTTTCAGTTTAAAATTGTATGCACAATGAAGCTCTCTGCATAAATAGCAAATTACTGCAGAATAACTATTAATGGTAATTAAAATAATAATGTTAGAGTAACTTATGTCATTGTTTGTTTATATTACCATTCCTTAGGCACTATTGGAATAGCATTGATTTTTAGAACAAATGTGATTTTTGCAACAGATATTAGCTTTGAAAGCTGTTCTTAGATCTCGAATTTAATGATTGTTTAGTTAGACATAGATCATCTGAGAGGACTCTGTTGCATTATTTATTTTTTCATGACTAATATTTGAATAAAGCAAAGATTAATTTTGTCATAGGTAACTTGTAGCTGAGAGCCAGAACTTGCAAGTGTGTATGGTCAAGATATATTTTTCAGAGAGTCTTGAAATACTATGTGATTTTTCTTAGCATTGTATTGTTGATTTATGTATTTAAAAAATGAGAGACAGTGTCTTTCCTAAGTCTTATATATGAATCTACTTTAAGGGACTTTTTCATGAGAATATTTTACTTGGGTCTTCAAATTGTGCATTTGTTGGACTGGTTCACCTACTGGTCCATATCCGCATAACTCATGCTTTACAATCATAGACTGGGTTGACACCAAGTAATAGAAAATGATGCATTGCCTGAATTTAAAGGAACATGGACTATTTCTGGATCTGCCGTGCAGCATGAGATCTGTATCACATTTGAAACAAAGCTAACCAAGCAGACAGAGCCAAAAGATATCTATAGCATCCATTAATCAAGGTAGAGTATATACACATATATACTCACTCTGTTTCCTTGACATAGTTTTTAAACATGAAACAGAACAAAATTAGCCATAGCAACCATTCACACTGATGCTTACATGATCATATGTGGAGAATTATCCCCTGGAAAAAACAAAGGAAATTTGTTAGGTGGTTAGTTCTTTATGTTGATGGTTAGCATTTTACTTAAGCTTCTTTACTGGGGCATCATTGAACATTCTGCAGTGCGGGAATAGTTTCCCATCGTCTGTATATCGCTAACTCTACTACTTAAAAGCTAATTAATTTCAGAGTTAATTGTTTATAAGTAATACTAACACTAAATATCTCAGATTTAACTAATGTGAATAAACAAATAGTAAAAGAATACACTAAGGGCAGTATATTCACTTTCATAAAGGACGTCCAGCTTAGCTAAGAATAAGCATTCTTTGAGGCAGAATTGTCTCCTGTACCTTAAAGCAGTGAATTATAAATTTCTACACTCTAGAAGACCTTAAGCATTCTTAAGGTATAGACTTATTTTTTCTTTCCCAAGATATATCCACATTAAAATCATTAAAGCAATGGACATGAATTTGAGGGAGGGGCTTAGAGAAGTAAGGATGAGTATGGGAGGAGTTTGGGATGAATAGGAACAAGAAACATTGTATTAAATTCTCGAGGTATTACTGAAAATATATCTTTAAAAAATCTCCAGAGAGATGGTTCAGAGGTTAAGTAGAGTTGGGCATGGGTTCCCTTTCCAAAACTCACATGGTAGTTCTCAGCCATGCAAAATTCCAGTTCCAGGTGATTTGATGGCCTCTTCTGACCTCTATGCAGAGAAGGTGTTCATATATGCATGTTGGCATCATAATATAAGAAAATAAGTAAATATTTTTAATTAAAAATCATTTGAAATCGAACCACTGTTGTTGAGCCATTCAGAGTACTTCTCCAATCTAGTGCAGTGATGGTAGTATGGTCTACATCAAAAGGACACATCTGTTTCCCCTAGCTGCTCCTTCCCTTGATGGAAGGTGGAAGTAAAATGCTTCTGACATTATTGAAATTACACAATGGAATACAATAGAATACTACAGAGCTATTAAAAAAAACAAGAAAATCATCAAGTTTACAGGCAAAGGAATGGAACTAAAGATGATCATCCTGAATGAGGTAACCAAGACTCAGAAAGACACACATAGTATATGCTCACTTATAAGCAGTTATTAGCCGTATAATACAGGATAGCCATGCTACAATCATCCACAGACTCAAAGAAGTCAAGAAGACCCCAAGGGAGGGAATAGAATAGACACCGGAAGTGGATGAAGGGAGGGAACTGTGAGGAGATCAGACATAGGGAGAGCAGGGCTGGGAGGAAAGAGGCCTGGGACAGAGAAGGGTCACTAAGTGGAGAGGACATCCCTGAGATGAGCTGGAGACTTGCGATAGGGTAGACTACTGGGAGGATGTAGGAGTGACTCTAGATGTGTGTGACATGGAGATTGTACGGCTACCTCCTAGCCAGGCAGTGCTTCTAGTGGAGGGAGGGGGACACCAACCCACCTACAAAAACTTCAATCTAATATTTACCATGACTACAAGATATACAGGAATAAAGATGGAGCAGAGATTGAGGGAATGGACACACAATGACTGGCCCAACCTAAGATCCATCCACCCCACAGGAGAGAGACAACTCCTGATAATATTAATGATATTCTGCTAATGCTTGCAGACAGAAGCCTACCATTACTATCTTCTGAGAGGCTCCACCTAGCAGCAGATCCAAATAGATGCTGAAAGCCACAGAAAAATCTCAGGCAGAGCTTGGGGAATCTTGTAGGAAAGTTGGGGAAATGATAGAAGGTCCTGAAGGCGTCAAGCTAACAGAGTCAACTAACCTAGGCCAATGGAGGCTCATAGAGACTGAAGCGCCAACCAACGAGCATGCACGGACTGGACATAGGCCCCTGACACATATGTAAGTGATGGGCAACAGCTTGATCTTCATGTGGGTCCCCTAGAAAGTGGAGGAGGTGTTGTCTCTGACACGGACTCTGCTGCCTTCTTTGTGGGTCCTTTTCCCCTCACAGGGCTGCCTTGTCTGGCTTCAGTGGGAGAGGATGAGCATCCTCTTTTCTCTCTGTTCCCCTTTTCTGAGGATAAGGAGAGGTGGCAAAGGGGCAATAGAATGGGAGGGTTGAACCAGGAGTTGACAAGGGAGGGGGTATGTGATTGGGATGTAAAGTCAACGAACCAATTGTTAAGCTTAATAAAACAAACAAAAACAACAACAAAAGGAAGTTAGGCATTTGTAACATAAGGTCTGCCCTCATACAGATTTCCCTCTTTTGTACCAGCCATGTGACTTATACCATGCTGTCTTCCCTAGCTATACCTCTATTTCTTTCAAGTAATTATTAGGCCTCTTGTTATAAAGAAAATAAAACTCAAAACCCAAAACCAAAACAGAACAACAACAAAACCAACAAACAAAAACAAAGCAAAACAAAATGAAAACAGTTTCTTTCTTAAATGATTTCAGTGTTTTAATACATATAGCCAGGTCTTGAATCTCCTTTTTCCCCTGTGTTCAAGTTGGGTCCTCACTGTTGCATTTAAGTCACTCAAGTTAGAAATCAGCTGAACATGTTACATACTATATGTTTCATCTGCCTAGAAAGAAGTACTCACAGAGCCTGTTCACATTACTGCCTTCATGCCTGGCCACACTGGCATGTGGTAAGGACGATCACATGTACATGGGGAGTGATGCTCTGTCATAGCCTCCTCTGTTGAAATCATCTCCTCCTCCAAAGCATTTAAGCAGCTTTGCCACAACATCTCAACATTTATTTGTTTGCAGTCTCCCAACTGAGCTGCAGCCAATTTCCAGTCCAGCATGCTGCACCTAGTCTACCCTCTCTTCCTTCTCTTGCTTTGGTCTGTTTTAAGCTCGTAGAGGGAAATAATTTCTAATACATCTGAGATGTTTCTTTTTTCCTTACTGTGTCAGAATAACACTTTCATTTAAAAAAAAGTTTATTTATTTATTTTTCCTTTGAATTCCTCTCTCTTTTTAAAAAAATTTTTTTATTAATTTATTCTTGTTACATCTCAATGTTTATCCCATCCCTTGTATCCTCCCATTCTTCCCTCCCTCCCATTTTCCCATTATTCCCCTCCCCTATGACTGTTCCTGAGGGGGATTACTCCCCCTGTATATGCTCATGGGGTGTCAAGTCTCTTCTTGGTAACCTGTTGTCCTTCCTCTGAGTGCCACCAGGTCTCCCCCTCCAGGGGACATATTCAAATGTGAGGCACCAGAGTACGTGAGAAAGTCATATCCCACTCTCCACAAAACTGTGGAGAATGTTCTGACCATGGGCTAGATCTGGGTAGGGGTTTCAAGTTTACCGCCTGTATTGTCCTTGGCTGGTGCCTTAGTTTGAGAGGGACCCCTGGGCCCAAATCTGCCTATCATAATGTTCTACTTGTAGGTTTTCTAGGACCCTCTGGATCCTTGTACTTTGCTATTCTCCCATGCTTCTCTCATCTAGAGTCCCAATAGGATGTCCTCCCCTCTGTCCCAGTTTCCTGGTAAGTGAAGGCTTTCGTAGGACATGCCCCTTGGGCAGGTATGCAGATATAAGTGAGTATATACCATTTGATTCTTTCTGCTTCTGGGTTAACTCACTCATTATGATCATTTCTAGCTCAATCCATTTATCCACAAATTTCGGGAATTCCTTGTTTTTAATAGCTGAGTAGTATTCCATAGTGTATATGTACCACATTTTCTTTATGCATTCTTCTAAAGATGGACACTTAGGCAGTTTCCATGTTCTGGCTATTATAAATAAGGCTGCTATGAACATGGTTGAGCAAATTTTCTTGTTGTGTGCTGGAGCATCTTCTGGGTATATTCCAAGGAGTGGAATAGCTGGGTCTTGAGGAAGCCCTATTCCCATTTTTCTGAGATAGCACCAGATAGATTTCCAAAGTGGCTGTACTAGTTTGCATTCCCACCAGCAATGAAGGAGTGTTCCTCTCTCCCCACATCCTCGCCAGCATGTGTTGTCACTTGAGTTTTTGATCTTAGCCTTTCTGATGGGTGTAAGATGGAATCTCAGAGCTGTTTTGATTTGCATTTCTCTGATGACTAGAGATGTTGAGCATTTCTTTAAGTGTTTCTCAGCCATTTGATATTCCTCTGTTGAGAATTCTCTGTTTAGTTCCAAGCCCCATTTCTCAATTGGGTTATCTGGTTTGGTGGTGTTTAATTTCTTGAGTTCTTTATATATTTTGGATATTAGACCTTTGTCAGATGTAGGATTGGTGAAGTTCTTTTCCCAGTCTGTAGGCTGTCGCTTTGTTCTCTTGACAGTGTCTCCTGCCTTACAGAAGCTTCTCAGCCTCATGAAGTCCCATTTATTAATGGTTGAAATTAAGGCCTGGGCCATTGGTGTTCTGTTCAGGAAGTTGTCTCCTGTGCCAATATGTTCCAGGCTCTTCCCCAGTTTTTCCTCCAAGTGACTTAGTGTCTCTGGTTTCATGTTAAAGTCTTTAATCCACTTGGATTTGAGTTTTGTGCAAGGTGACAAATATGAGTCCAGTTGCAATTTTTTCACATAGACCTCCAGTTAGACCAGCACCATTTGTTGAAGATGCTATCCTTTTTCCGTTGAATGGATTGGCTTCTTTGTCAAAAATCAAATGACCATATGTGTGCGGATTCATATCTGGGTCTTCGATTCGATTCCACTGATCAACCAGCCTGTTGCTGTGCCAGTACCATGCTGTTTTAATTACTGTTGATTTATAGTACAGTTTGAGATCAGGTATGGAGATTCCTCTGGAGCACCTTTTATTGTACAAGATTGTTTTAGCTATTCTGGGTTTTTTGTTTTTCCATATGAAGTTCAGAATTGAACTTTCAATGTCTTTAAAAAATTGTGTAGGCATTTTGATAGGGATTGTATTGAATCTGTAGAGTGCTTTTGGTATGATGGCCATTTTTACTATATTAATTCTCCTGATCCATGAGCAAGGAAGATCATGCCATCTTCTCAGGTCATCTTCAATCTCTTTCTTCAGAGTTTTGAAATTTTTTTCAAACATGTCCTTCACTTGCTTAGTTAGAGTAACTCCTAAATATTTTACATTGCTTGTGGCTCATGTGAAGGGTGTGGTTTTCCTAATTTCTTCCTCTGCAAGCTTGTCATTTGTGTATAGGAAGGGTACAGACTTTCTTGAGTTAATTTTGTATCCAGCCAATTTGCTGAAGGTGTTTATCAGCTTTAGGAGTTCTCTGGTGGAATTTTGAGGGTCACTTATGTACACTATCATATCATCTGCAAAGAGGGATAATTTGACTTCCTCCTTTCCCATTTGGATACCCTTGATCTCCTTTTGTTGTCTTATTGTTCTGGCTAGAACTTCGAGTACTATATTGAAGAGATATGGAAAGAGTGGGCAGCCTTGCCTTGTTCCCGATTTTAGAGGAATTTCCTTGAGTATCTCACCATTTACTTTGATTTTGGCTATTGGCTTGCTGTATATAGCCTTTATTATGTTGAGGAAATGCCTTGTGTCCCCGATCTTTCTAAAACTTTAAACATGAATGGGTGTTGAATTTTATCAAATGCTTTCTCTGCATCCAAAGAGATGATCATGTGGTTTTTTATTTTCAGTTTGTTGATATGGTGGATTACATTGATGGATTTCCGTATATTAAACCATCCCTGCATGCCTGGAATGAAGCCTACTTGGTCATGATGAATGATATCTTTGATGTGTTCCTGTATTCGTTTTGCAAGTATTTTATTTAGTATTTTACATCGATGTTCATAAAAGAAATTGGTCTGAAATTCTCTTTCTTTGTTAAGTCTTTGTGAGGTTTAGGTATCAATGAAACTATGGCGTCATAGAATGAATTTGGTAATTTTCCATTCATTTCTATCTTTTGGAGTAGCTTGAAGAGTATCAGTATTAGCTCGCCCTTGAAGGTCTGGTAGAATTCTGCACTGAAAACATCTGGCCCTGGGCTTTTTTTGGTTGGGAGACTATCAATGATTGCTTCTATTTCTGTAGGGGAAACGGAACTATTTAGCTTGTTTATCTATTCTTCACTCAACTTTGGCAAGTGAAATTGATCAAGAAAATCATCCATTTCCTTTAGATTTTCAAATTTTGTGGCGTATATGCCTTCAAATTAGGATCTTATGATTCTTTGTATTTCTTCAGTGTCTGTTGTTATGTCTCCCTTTTCATTTCTGATTTTGTTGATTTCAATACTGTCTCTCTGCCTTTTAGTTAGTTTGGCTAATGGTCTGTCTATCTTGTTGGTTTTCTCAAAGAACCAGCTCTTGGTTTTGTTGTTTCTTTGGACTGTTTTCTTAGTTTCTAATTTGTTAAGTTCAGCCCTGAATTTGATTATTTCCAGACGTCTACTCCTCTTGGGTGTTTCTGCTTCTTTTTTTTTTTTCCCTAGGGCTTCCAATTGTGTTGTTAAGATGCTTATGTGCGATGTTTCCAATTTCTTTTTAAAGGCACTTAGTGCTATGAATTTTCCTCTTAGCACTGCTTTCTATGTATCCCACAAATTTGGGTATGTTGTTCTTCATTTTCATTGAATTTCAGAAACTCCTTGATTTCTTTCTTTATTTCTTCCCTGACCCAGGTGTCACTTAGCAGAGAGCTGTTTAGTTTCCACATACATGTAGTCTTTTTGTTATTTCTGTTGTTGAATTGCAGCCTAAGAGCATGGTGACTGATAAGATACAAGGTATTATTTCAATCCTCTTGTATCTGTTGAGGCTTGCTTTGTGACCTACGATGCGATCAATTTTGAGAAGGTTCGATGGGGTGCAGAGATGAAGGTATATTCTTTCTTGTTTGGGTGAAAGGTTCTATAGATATCTGTTAGATCCATTTGACCCATGGCATTGGTTAATGATGTTTCTGTTTCAATTACTTATCCTTCAGTGAGAGTGGGGTGTTGAAGTCTCCCACTATTATTGTGTGGGGATTGATGTGTGGTTTAAGCCTTTTTAGCACATCTTTTACAACTGTGGGAGCCCTTGTATTGGGAGCATAGATGTTCTGAATTGTGACATCATCTTGGTTGACTTTACCTTTGATGAGTATGAAGTGTCCTTCCTCATCCCTTTTGATTAATTTTGGTTGAAAGTCTTTTTTGTTCGATATTAAAATGGCTACGCCTGCTTGTTTCTCATGACTATTTGCTTGGAATATTTTTTTCCAACCTTTTACCCTGAGGTAATGCCTATTGTTATGAGTGAGATGTGTTTCTGAATGCAGAAGAATGTTGGATCTTGTTTATGCTCCCATTTAGTTAGTCTGTGTCTCTTTATTGGATAATTGAGACCATTGATGTTGAGAGATATTAATGACTAGTGACTGTTACGAGTCTTAATTTTGATGTTGTTTCCAGTCGAGCATTTGTGTAGTAGTGTTTTTGCCATGGTATAGTTATCTATTTCCTGAGTAGTTTTGGTTGTAACTTGACCCTTTGGGATGGAGTTTTTCTTCTAGTACCTTCTGTAAAGCTGGTTTTATGGATAGGTACTGTTTGAATTTGTTTTTCTCATGGAATATTTTGATATCTCCATCAGTGGTTATTTATAGTTTTGCTGGGTAAAGTAGTCTGGCCTGGCATCTGTGGTCTCTTAGGGTTTGCAGGATCTCTGTCCAGGCCCTTCTGGCTTTTATGGTCTCTGCTGAGAAGTCAGGTGTAATTCTGATAGGTTTGCCATTAAATGTTATTTGGCCCTTTTCCCTTGCAGCTTTTAATATTTTTTCTTTGTTCTGTATGTTTTGTGTTTTGATTATTATGTGACGGGCAGTTTTTCTTTTCTGGTCAGTTCTATTTGGTGTTCTATAGGATTCTTGTATGTTTGTAGGCATCTCTCTCTTTAGATTGGGGAAATTTTCTTGTATGATTTTGTTGAGAATAGTTTCTGGGCCTTGGAGTCTGATATCTTCTCTTTCTTCAATGTCTATTATCCTCAAATTTCTTCTTTTTATGGTGTCCTTAATTTCTTGGATGTTTTGTGTCAGGAGTTTTCCAGATTTGGCATTTTCTTTAATGATTGCTTCAAGAACTGTGATTGTATCTTCTAGACCTGAGATTTGTTCTTCCATCTCTTGGATTCTGTTAGAAAAGCTCACCTCTATGTTGCTCGCCTTCTTCTCTGAGGTCTCACGTTCTCGTTTTTCTCCTGTCTGTGTGTTTATCTTTGAATCCATTTTCATGTTCAGATTTTGAACTGATTTTTTTGATTTCTTTCATCTGATTGTTTGTATATTCCTGAGTTTCTTCCATTACCTCTTTATAGATCTTCAGAGCTTGAACCGTTTCATTTATTTCTTTCATCTGGTTGTTTGCATTTCTCTGAAAATTTTCCAGCCTCAGCCACCGGCACTGGTGTCGCTGGTGCCGCTGGTGCTGCTGCCTCTGCGGCTGCTGCTCTGATACGAGAAAATCCATGCTCCTCCCATGTGCACGGGCATGCAGGTCCTCCGTACCCTGCTCTTTTTGAACCATGGAGCACTCCCGCTGCCGTGGTGTGGGGACCTTGGTGTTCCTGGCTCAGAAATCTGTGCAATTCCCTGAATTGTTCACTGGAGCTTCCAAACACGGTCCACACTGCTTGCCGCCATCTTGGATCCCCGCACATGCTATGTTTAGATGACTTAGAGTTAAAAGGATGTAATTCAGAAATAATTATACTTCAAGCATCAGGAAATGTATGAGGTCCAAACTATCACAACTGGATTTCTGAGTGAATCTACCAATTGTTTTGGATTATTGTGCCTTCTCTTGGGCTCTTTTTCTTCTTTTGGTTTGTGTTCTTCAACTCATAAGTGATAAATTAGTTTTATCTTATTATAGGTTATTTTGTTATATTTAAGAGTAAATGGATGAATGAGGGAATGAACAAAAACTCCAGGACAGGTTTGGGAGCAGCTAACCAATATGTAAGAAACTCTAGAGTTTTTGCTTTGTTTTATTGTGTTTGTGTGTATGTGCATGTGTGTGTGTTTTGATTTTGATATAGTTTGCTATGCTTGAGTATAGGGGTAGATTTATTTGGTTTTCTTCGTTTTGGGTAGGGGTTGTTGTTGTATTTGACTTTTGTTTCTTTTTTGAGAAATAACTTAAAGTTGAGTGTGTAGGGATCCGGAGAGAATCTGTAGACTTGTGGGAGAGGAAATATGATCAAAATATATTTAAATTTTAAATTTGTTTTGAGTAATAAAAATGTAAAAATTTAAAGTATAAGAACTTCCAAAATAAATTATCTCAGCCCATTATAAGGATTAAATATTTCACAGTGAATAAAACTAAGATTGGGGGAAAGTACATAATACAAGTTTACTAGAGCATACATCAAATTGATTTGAAATTTGAATCTAGAAATTTTCAGTTTTAGAAAGCATGTATTTTTTTTCACAAAATGACCTGAAATTCAGTTTTAAGAAGTCTTGACATACAAATCTATGCACTGAGAGACAAATAGTACAGAAATGAATTAGAGAGCTAAAACAGCACATATGTCCAGAACGCAGAAAAAACTTGAATCTAAGATAAGGGTGTGGGGTTGATACTTGAGCATGTTCAGTCTTAGGCTATATAATCAGGGAATCCTTAAATCTGTGGGCAATGGGAAATCACTGAAGTATTTTACTAAGACGTTGGGAAGATGAGATGTATACTCTATAAAGTTGAGAGTGTGGGCTGACTAGTAGGACAAATAAAGCAGAAAATGAGTCATGCAATTAAATATTTAAGTAAAACTAATATATTTATATTATGGTATCTTATATGCACTTGATATGTAAATTAAAGGCTAAGATAGGACTCATTTTTTGTCTTTCATACTGAGTAGTATCCATGTTTGAATAAGGTTAGTATGATAATAAGCCCTAATTGTCAACTTGATATAACCTAGAATTACTTTGGAAGTGAATTTAAATGAAAAACTGTTTATACTGGGTTGGCCTGTGTACATATCTGTAGGGAATTGCCATAATTGAGTTAAATGATATTGGACTGTCCAGCCCATGTGGGCAGCGTCATTCCCTAGGCAGAAGTCCTGAATTGTATAAAGGTGGAGATATTGCGATGATCACAGGCAAGCAAACAACTGAGCATGTGTGTGTTGTTCATTTCTATCTTGTTTTCAAATGTGAATGTGATGTCAGCAGGAGCCTCAAGCTCCAGCCACTGTGACTTCCACGAAGTGATGGATAATAACCTGAAATTTTGAGCTAAAATAAACTGTTTCTTCCCTATTTTTTTTTTTTTTTAATGTCAGGGTATTTTATCATCGAAACAGCAATTAAACCAAGAAAGGAGAATGAGAAGCTAGAAGGTTTATTTAACTTATTGCATGTTTGAAACAGTAAAAAGAGAATCTATAATAATAGGCCTAAGACAAAGTTGTAAAGAACTGTAATGATGGAAATCTGATAAAGGGATGCCATACTGGAAAAGTTACAATGAGATATCAACAGTTAGAAGTCATATCAAGAAATAAAGAAATGTAGAAAATTATTGAGTGATAAGAGAGTTAAATAATATTTTTCTGTGTGCACATGGATGTGTGTGCATGATATACAATGCTCCTCTGTATGCACACGTATGCAGAGTCCAGAAGAAGATGTTGGTGTCTTCTATCAGTCTTCACCTTATTCTTTTGAAGAAGAGTTTTTTCAGAAAGCCCAAGAAACCCGCTTCTCTTTGCCATCTATAGTTTTGTTGTTAAAGGGGAGCAGGAAAATTCTAAGATCGAAAATCAAATCCTGTGACATCTCTCCAGCCACAGAATCGAATAAAATTGATATTAATATTGACAATGACCATTGTATTTGTTGGTTGTAGGATTTTCTTGACATTAGTAAGAGATACTTAGAGTAAAGTTTACATAAATGAAGAATTGATTAAGTTATGTAGTTGAGTATAGAACAGTCTAGAATGCCAGAAGAGAGACATTTATGCTGATTGATTTTTAGAGGAAATTACAGTTCACCCTTTTAAAATAATATTTTATTCTTTGAGAATTTCATACAATGAATTTTGATTATATTCACCCTCAGTGACTCCCAGATTCATTCTTGCCTACCCACTTATCTTCTAAAATGACACTTCCTCCCTCTCCTCCCCCATCTCTCTCCTTCTTTCCCTCCTTCTCTTCCTCTCCATTCCTTTCCTCTTTTTCATTCCCTCCCTCCCTCCCTCCCTCCCTCTCTCCCTCCCTCTCTCTCTCTCTCTCTCTCTGTTTCTGCTTCTGTCTCTCTCTCTGTATTGAGCAATCACAAACTATTTATTATATATGTTCTGTTGGTGTGAATTTTTTTCTATGGAGGTAAATATTTATTAAAATTTTAGTTTTTATCTTTGTTAACCTGATATCTTGCAAAGAGTAAACAATTGTGGTTTGAAATATCATCTTAGAAATCTAAGTTCAATTATGACACTTCATTGCAGAGATTTGCATTAGTCATTTTCTTTTCTTTTGTTATTAAGTCATGATTTTCTATGAATTTTTAAAGAATATCTCACTAAACCAAATGGAGGGATGGTGTGATGTCTGAATTCATACACAGTCATAGATTCAAATCTATGGGTTAAGAAAATCATCTCTGTCAATCTAATCATATTTAATTTAATAAAGATCATAAATATATTCATCTGCATGGATTAGTTATCAAAATAGAAGATATACTAATAAATACACAGTGAAATGGTTGTTCCCTAACTAATTTTTGGAAGTAACTTTGGATGACCATTTGGTAGAATGTACATTTTATTAACAGAACATTTTATTAACAGAAAAAGTAAAGCTTGACTCATAAAGCAAAACCTTGTTAAAACTGGTAAGCCAAGAATTAACTGAAATAGTTGATTCTTTTGGAGGAGTGACACTCACCATTTAAATACCACTATAAGTTTTACTTTGTGCAAAATATTATGTAGACAAGGATTCTTTGTGTTCAAGGTTAAATTCAAAATGCAGAGTCATATATAAATAAATGATTTAGTGTTTAATATTTTCTAGACTGGAGATATTTTGGGTTCATACAGAAGTTTTAAAAATTAATATAAATGTAACATTTAAAATAATAATATTACATTTATAATTACTACGTATATTATATCTATACACATTAAAATGTTATATAAAGTAATGTTTTATGCAATACAGTTTTACATAAAAGCAGTGATAATTTTTAGTGGTTGAATGAATCTAGATTTATAGTTATTTTTATTTATTAGTTCATTCCAATAAAATAATTTTATATTAAAAGCTGAATCAATATCTCTAAAAATATACAGTACTACTTTTTCTCTAAAAGTGATACAAATATACTACAAACACAGAAAAACTATTGCTTTAAGACATTTAGAAAAGTACAAAGCTATGTAAAATGTTCTAATTATTCCTTCACGACATTTAAAATCTAAGGAGCGTGATGAAGCACAATGTGTCTTGTCAGAGTGACACAGGAGACTATATACTGTTGGAGTTGTGTGAATGAAGAGGTCAGGTAGGCTCTGATTTCATGGGTGGATTCACGGAAAGAGAATGTGTTTTTGTACTTGAGGCTGGGCTTGAATTCAGTTGCTCTAAGAGGAATTCAAATGAATGGTGATAAATGGAGGGGAGGAGAATTCAGGGCTGTGACTTAGCAGGCGTGTGGAAAGTGATCAGAAGAAATGAGGCTGCACTGTTAAAGTAGCCAGAGGCCAAGCTGCATTAAATCTATAAGCCACTGGCTGATATAACCATTTTACTCCTTTTCTTGAACTTTTACAAACTGTAAATGGAAGTATACACAGGGTGAATCTTAAGGTGTTTTTATTAAAAGTATTTTTAAATAGTCCATATCTTAGAGAAAAATATGTAGGAATTCAGAAAAATAAAGAGGAAAATAAAACTGAAATACGCTTATGGTTTAGATGCCCTCTTGCAGCAAAACTAGCTCCATCATGCTACCGTAGTCTTCATGGTAAAAACAAGAAATGTGAGAGTGACTTGATTAATCCCTCCTCCTCCTGTTGTTCTTTCCTACGTAAAACTATTGAAGTACCTGCAATTACAACACCTGCATTTCTTTCGACCATCTTCGTTCACACATCATCTACTTTCCCCAGTTAAGGGCGTATGTACGTAGTAAGCTGCTTTATGTACGCGTGGAATCGGCAGCTGTTTAGAAGAAGCTCATTGTTCCTTGTTGTTCCTCTCATGTCTTTCATGGATTTGAACTGTCAATACATAAAAGTTGACCAATAAAAAAATAAATATATATAATTGTAAGTCACATAAACTGCTCAATAGCTTAGTTTTATTTAAGAAAGGAAAGCATTTTCTACATATGTCAAGTGACATATTTAAAAATGCTGGATTTATTCTAATTTTCCATAGAATTCTATAAGGAGATAATAATTATAATACATTACCTCTTACTTTAATGTTTTCCTTGTGAAGTCATGCTATGCTATATAATATTCTTGAAGACAACAACCCTCTAAAAATTTAAAGATAGTCTCCTTCTGGCAAGAAGAATTTCTTCAGAAGTAGAACCTTTTCCAAACATATTAATATTTTCAAAAAGATGATAACCATGTCAGGGATTAGACTGTCTCCAGGGTTGAAATTATAATCTGGTAAATAACTTCCACAGAGGATCACTTTCTCCCTGAACAGGAAAGCTGCTCATGAGGGAATCCCACAGACACACATTGCTTCAAAGACAGGACCATTAAAACACGTCAGATCTTCAAAGTGGGAAACATGCCACCCCTTAGCAAAACGAAAGCCTTTAAAGTGGGACCCAAAAGCATCCTGAGAATTCTGAGGGAAAAATTTCTGAAGCTTCACACACACTGCTTATAGTACCCAGCCTTCAGATTTTAAAGTGTTTTGCAGATGGTATATAATCTACTTTTTTGATAGAATATATAATTTTTAGAGCAGTTTAAAGATCCTAGCAATAATCAGTGGAAATGGAAATTGACTCTTATACTTCTGCCTTTACAAATGCACAGTCTTTCTCACTATCTGTGCCCTACTTGAGTGGTGCATTTCTTAAAATTGATGATCCTTACTTGATATGCTTTTCCATCCTCAGCCCTTGTTATGTATTGTATGGGTTCTGAAAAAAAAAGATAGAATGACTTACATAAATCCTTTGTTTTACCTATCACAACTTCTCCATTCAATCTCTGGTAAACCTGAATCTTTGACCTTTTACATAGTTTTATTTTATTATTTTTTTTTCTAATTTATCCCATGGTTGAATTCAAACATTATGAGGACTTTTCATATTGGATTATTTGCTTAGTGATACACAACTAAGGTTCTCCCATGAATTATTATGGCTTTGTGGCTCATTTATCTAGGCACAGAGAAAAATAACATTGGAAAAATAGTAGTAGTTTACATTTAATTGTCCACTAAAGAGTTTTTTGTTTTCTTTTGAATTATCAATTGAACTGCTATAGATTTCATGTTCAAGTTTCTTTGTTCATTTACACTTTTTAAGCCTGTTATTTAAAATGAAAAGATTTGTAAGAAATCTCAAGCTATGTTGCAAGGTGCTTATGCCTTTTGCTTCCTAATTAACAGTAGATTAAAATCTTGTCTCTTTTTAAATCAATATTTGGTAGTTTCCATTTTCTTAGTGCTGGACATTGTGATAGGTATGTTACACATTTTCCTGTTTTTCTTAATTTGCATTTCTATGATCACAGATTTTTGTTCCTTTTTGAGGGGCTGAGGATAAAATCCAGCATATACTAGACCAGTGACAAGTGCTTTTCTTCTGAGATACACCATCAACCCCTGAATCACCTCTTCAGCTCTGTATTTGGTATCTTTATACCTTCGTTTGTATATTATATAACTTTGCTCTATTCTTAATCCAGTTATTTATTTTTTTACTATTGAGTTATTTTAGTTATATACTGTTTTATTTTTTCTCCATTTACTATCTTATTTATTTGCTTTATATCGTGACTACAACCCCTCCTCCCTCCTCTCCTCCCGGTTCCCCCCATTTTCGATTCTCTCCCATGGGTATCAACTCACCCTGGAACATCAAGGACTCAGTGAATACTCTCCCACTGAAGCCAGACAAGGCAGCACAGCTAGGGGAAAGGGATCCAAAGGCATGTAACAGAGTCAGAGACATCCATTCCTCCAAGTGTTAGGAGACCCACATGATGTCCAAGCGGCATATGCCGCAATGGACCTAGGTTAGTTTATTCTGTGGATCTTCTTGTGGTGTCCTTGACTCATCTGTCTCCTTTAATCCTCCCTCCCACTCTTGCACAAGGTCTGTAAACTCTGTCTATTGTTTGGCTGTGGGTCTCTGCATCTGTTTCTATCAACTAGTGGATGAAGACTCTAAGAAGACAGTTATGTTAGGCATCTGTTTGCAAGCATACAGAATATCTTTAATAATATCAAGGGTTGGCTCTCTCCCATGTGGTGGGTTTCAAGGTGGGCCCGTCATTTGTTGGCCATTGCCTCAATCTCTGTTTCATCTTTTCCCTGAACATCTTGCAGGCAGGACAAATTTTGAGTCAGGCATCTTGTATATTTCTTATAGGGGTCCTCTCTGTGCATTTGGCAAATATATTCCCTAAGTCAATTGCAGTGATCTATAAGTCTACACATTCACCCATTATATGTCTTTGGGTCATGGAAGCTTTACTATATACTTTGAAGTTGGTTATTTTCAGGCTTTTTCTGCTTCTATTTCATTTTCTTGTTGGAGAATCTAAATTCTCACTATATAAACTGTATAGAAAATTTGCCGATGTGCACACATAGCTGGCATGTCTTTGTATTAGGACTTTATGGAATCTGTAGATCAAATTAGGAATTCCTTCTATCTTCATGCTCACTCTGCTTGAAATATTTACATTTAGCTTTGCCTATTTTAACTGACACCAAAATATTAGAAAACCTAATTATCAGTTTCAAAAGCCTTAATAGCAAAAACTTGGCATCAAAAGTTTAGTATTTGTATTCCTTAATTTCAAACATATACCGAAAATAATAAAAAATGGTGAACAGAACTGTCAGAAATTACATTATCCAGTTGCCTTAGATCCTAATAAATATGACTTAGCATAGATACATAGCAGCTGGAAGAGCACATTCTTTGACAAAGAAGTCATCTTGATTACTATGCTCTTTTATTTAGGAGCATGTTAATCTAATCCATTTACTTGATAGCAACACTGCATGATGCTCTGTGAAAAGTGATGAGTGCTCATCGTTCACTACCATAGTTATCACATTTATCAATTACATGGTTGACACTATATTCTATTCCAGATGTGTATGCTACCAGACAACATATACTTCTTGGCCAAAGTCCAAACTTAAATAAGTTGTGAGATTAGATGACTAATATGGTAAATGCATAGGAGTTGAGTGTCTATGAAAAGCTACTGGAATATATAGATATTAAGGTAAAATATAGAAGTCTTTATTTTCCTTTTAAATAATCCATATGGTTACCCCAGACATTGATTGGAGTAGAAAATATACTTGAAAATCCTTCCTATGATATTCTACTTCTGGAATTATTCAGATAGTTTATTCAGAATGTATTCATTTTAAGATTATGAGTATTATCAGGATTAGGATGTTGGTTGAGTTAATTTTATTTACTCAGGAATTTATTTTCCCCAAATAGTGATGCCACTGTTTAAAAGAAAAAAGACCCAAATTGTATCATTTGTCAGAGTATACATATAGAAGACTTGAATATATTAAAGAAAAGAACTTGTATCATGCTTATCAGAGTTTATATTAGATGGAGAAATAGGTCAATGGTTAAAATGTTTGCCTCATAAATTTGAGAACCTGAGCTCAAATCTCAAGAACCTACATAAAGCAGGGTCCAGTACCACACCTCTGTAACCTTAGTGCTCCTTGGACTAGATGGCAGGTCTAGACAGAAGAACCCTCAGCAACTTGAAGGCTAGCCATGCTGGTATACTCATCAGCTGACAAAAAGAATATTCTGTCTCAAACAAGGTAGAAGTTGAGGACTGACACCTCTTGCCTGAAGTGTGAAAAACAGTAGATTTTAATCTCACCATGGACACTGGTTACAAATTTATATTTATATAAATTTATATTATAAAAATGTATATTATTATTTCCTGCCCACTTTTTGACATCTTTATAATTGGTGGAAATCATCCTGCAAAGAACATCTTTTTCATACTTCTAATGGCATGTTATCAACTGTTTGTCCTATAGCTTTGAGCAAAACAATTTTCTTAGTTCTGAACAGTTTTCTAGTATAATCTTTGAAGTTTCATTGATAAGAAAGGGTTGATATGTGAGGGGAGAACAGCTTTGATGCCCACACTGTGGCTATGACGGAAACAGGCCAAATATCAGTTTTCCTTTCTTGCAGGTACCAGAGAGTTTAGAGGAAGAGTTTATGGCCACAGCTATAGGTTGGAGCTGCTGCTCCATTATAAATAGTCCTAGAATTGAGAAAATAAATTCATAAAATTAAAACAAAGTGTTTAAGCAGCCTATTATATGCTAGGTATTTTGTATGTTTTCATACTCATCTGCTTTAGGCTCTAAGGCTTTCCTGAGACATATATCAGATTACTCTTTTATTAATGTATAAGCATTAGTTTTGATAATGTATAACACATAATTTTGACTTATACTTTAACAATAAATGAAAGTGGTTTAAGTGAATTGTCAAAAATAATGCCTTCGTAAACTTCTAGAAACTACTTATGTATTACATAAAATTATATATGAATCAAGAATTGTAAGTGAATTTAATTTATTTGCTTCAAATAAGGTTGCAAGAAGCATCCTGATCTTAAAATCTTTAAAGGAAATAATAGTTAATAGCTTTTATAATATTAGCTGGGGAAACTAATTTTATTCTACAGGATGTGTGTTGGTTTAATTGTGGTGTAAAAGCCATTTGGTTAGGTTTCTCATTTTAAATAAAATGAACCTCCTCCTCCTCCTCCTTCTTCTTTTTATTCTTTCTCCTCCTCCTCTTCCTCTTCTTCCTCCTCCTTTTTTATCATAGACCACAAATATAAATGAACAGTTTTATTTTGCTAATGAGTCTTTTTAACTTATGGAGAAGTTAAGGTTAGTTCAATAAAGTTGCAATAAGACCCACAAAATTTATGAGAAGGCTGAAAAACCTTGATTTTCTGCTTAAAAATAATGGACACACTATTAAGATGGGCCCACCACTAAGATTAGATTACTTTAAGTGTCAAGAATGATGCTTAGACATCAAATATGAAGAACATATACTAGACCTCAGTTTCTTAAATTTTCTGGTATATTCGTTTTTGTTTGGGGAAATTTTATACCCATTTTATTGGTAATATTATTTGTATATAAAAACTAAAGCAGAAAAAATAAACATTGGAAACAACATATTTGAGAATAGCAGTAATAAACCTATTGCATGCTAAAATGGAGTCTTCATTCTTATTAAAAACAAATAAAATACAATCTGTCTTGCCTGCAAGATAATGCTGGGGCAATGGCAATACAGAACATGTGCAGGGGGCCAACCAATGAATGGTCCAACTTGAGCCTCATGCCCCATGAAATATCCCATACGTGACACAGGATAGAACCTAACACAACTTGGCAAAAAACAAAACAACAACAACAACAACAAAAAAAACCCAATGAAATTATTCCAAACGGAATTCTGCCATGCTCATAGATCAGTGACTAGCCGAAGTGTTATCAGAGGATTGTCACCAGTAACTGATGGGAGAAGATGCAGAGACCCACCATCAAATGCTAAGCAGAGACAGAAGAACCTGGCAGAATAGGGAGAGGACAGATTGTAGGAGCAAGAAGAGCAGGGGACACCACAAGAACAAAACCCACAGAATCAATTAAACAGGGCTCATAGGGGATCACAAAGACTGAAGCAACAATCATTAACCCTGTATGAGTCTGAGCTAGGTCCACTGCATATATGTTATGGTTGTTCTTATGGGATCCCTAAGAGTGGGAGTAACAGGTATATCTGATACTTCGGCCTATGCTAGGGACAGGACCTCTTTTCTCCTATTGGTTTGCCTAATCCAGACTTGAAATTAGTATTTGTGCCTAGCATTATTGTATCTTATTAGATTGTGTTTGGTGGATATCCCTAGGAGGCCTGCTCTTTCTTTATGAAGGGAAATGGAAGATGAATAGACCTGGGGGAAGACAAAGGTAGGGGAAACTGAAGTTGAGAAGTAATGTATGAGAGAAGACTAAAAGCAAAAACAAAAACAAAAAACAAAAACAAAAGCTAAACAAAGAATCAGAATGTTTAATGCTTTTGAGATCTTTTAATATCCAAAAATAGTTGCTAAATTAAATGGTCAGTTCTTTTATGTGTGACTTCATTGTGTATGTTGCAATGCATTAATGACTGAAATACATGAGCCTCAACTTTACATAAACAGTTGTCATTATAGACAACTGCATAGTTTTTGTTTGTTTTATTGGAAAGAAAATTTTCCATACAATATGTTCTGATCATAATTTCCCCTCCCCCAACTCTTCTCAGATCATTCTACGTCACCACCTCCCCAAAGCCTCTGAACCTTTCTTTGCTTCTTTTTAAAAAACAAGCAAACATACAAAAAGAGCAGACAGAGAAATAAAAACAAGAAACACACATATACATAAAAACAGTAAACCAAAATATGCAATTAAAAGACCAATAAGACAAAATGTTCAAACAAACAAACAAACAAAACCATCTGAGTAAAACAGTTTACAAAAATATCGTTTAGTTCCTTTTGTATTGGCCAACTCCTACTAAGCATGGATTTACCCTGAAATTGTGGTTAATAGTCCCTGTGAAATTTCAAATGACAAAAAATAATGTTTGCTTTACAAGTGGGTATCAATTGAGGATAGATTCTTGGTTAGGGTTAGAAGTCATGTCCACTTGTCCCTTTTAGTGCTGTGACCCATATACTTGAACCTGTACATTCCCTGTGCATGCTGCATGCTGTGTGGCTTTATATTATGCAAAATATTAATGACTGCATTTATTACAGTTATGGATATCAACAACAATTCTATCTGAAAAAATCTTAGGTTACAAGAGATACATTTGATTGGCAGCAAGTGCTGTCTATCGTTTTCAATGACAGTCCAGTCATTTCATAAACTATATACCAAATATCCACATATTAATACCCAGACTTACAGGCATTTCATCAAACAGTACATCTTGTAAAATTTCATTTAGTTCAGCCAGGTTTTCAGGTTGTGCATGTGTGCAATCTCATCCCAGAACCATCACACCAGAGAAGCAACAACTGCTTTCTAGATGGTCTGTCTTCAAGCTACTAAAAGTGCCCTGCAATTTTCACTAAATACAGACTAAAGGGAAATCTCTAAATTCATTCAACTATTCATTTTTCATTTTAAGTGTTGTTTTATAGAAGTTAAAAAATAAAATGAGAGAAAGGAAGGAAGATCACAACGACTGCTAATATAGTTTGGAGCAAAATGGTAAAAGTTTGGATAGCCTTTCATCTTGCTGTGCAGATGCAGCTGTGAGTGCTGTGAAATGAAGTAATGTCTCAGTGTTGTGATTGCAACATAAACCTTGGCATCTGAATGATACGCAGATGACATTTTATAAACTTCTGCTCAAAATGTAGGCTATAAATTAGCAAGACTGCTCTAGAATTTATTTGAAAAGCAAGAATCTTGGATATATACCGCAAAGATGCTCCACCAGACCACAAGGATACTTGCTCAACATGTTTATAGCAGCTTTATTCATAACAGCCGGAAACTGGAAACCACCTAGATGAACCTCAACCAAAGAATGGATAAAGAAAATGTGCACATTTACACAAAGGAATACTATTCAGAAAAATGGGTGGAACTAGAAAGTATCATCCTGAGTGCGGTAACCAGAATTCACCAAGAAATGCATGGTATATACTCACTTATAAGTGGGTATTAGCCATAAAGTACAGGATAACCATGCTATAGTCCACAGACCCCAAAAAGCCAAGTTACAAGGAGAGCACAAGGGAGGATGCTTGAGTTTCACTTAGAAGGGAAAATAAAATAGGCATTGGAGATGGATGGATGGAGGCACCTAACTGGGTGGGAAAGAGAATGGAAATCAGATTAGTGGTGAGGGTTAGGAGTAGGGAGAGTAGGGGAGAGAGGGCCAGGTGAGAGAAAGGAAATTGGAGGTGGAGGCATCTCTGGGACTTGTCAGAGACCTCAGATAGGGTAAGCTCCAGGAAGTCTGTGGGAGCCCACCCAAGATGAGATTCCTAGCCATGGGGGATATGGATCCTGAAGTAGGCTCTTCCCGTAATGAGGCAAGATGTCCAGCGGAGAGATAAAGACACCAACCCATCAACAAAACCTTTGATCAAAACTTTGTCCTTCCTATAAGAAGTGTAAAGATAAGGATGCATCAGAGATTGAGGGAATGGTCAATCAAATACTGGTCCTACTTGAAATCCATCCCATAAGAGAGAATCAGTCCCTAACACTATTAATGTTACTCTGCTAAGCTTATTTACTTATATATTCAAAGTGTAGAAAACAGCCCATAATATCAGCACAAAACTCTCAAGAAGGAAGTAAGAAGGGAATGCTGACTATCTGAAGTCTCTTCCTCCTCTCCTCCATCAACTCTGTAAATCAGGCCATATGAGAATAACTCCATCATTTCACTTTTATTCTATTCTAAAGAGGCTATAAGAAAGAAGAAATGCTATTTTTTTAAATAAAAGTGTACAAGTTGGCCATCTTCTTTTAATCAGTTTCCTTAGAAATATATTTTACATTTCATTAGCAACAAGGGAGGCAAGCAAAGATTGGCCTTTTGTCTATGTACTAGTAAAAAATTAATTCTTTTCTTAAGGAGAAACAAGAAATGGCCTCTGCTCTTGCTGGGACAGTAAACTGGTGCTATGTAACATTCAATGAAGGTGCAAGCTGTTGATTAACATGATGGATAGAGATACGTATTGCTTCTGTGTGGAGATAACAATTACTTGACCCAGCACTGAACTTAGCACCTCACCAACAGCCTTCATCCTCATGAAGGGCATCAGACTGTATGCCGTGCTTCTGTGATCTTCCCAGGGCCTGGCAATGGAAATTTGTATGTATAGTGCATCGGATGTGATTGAGCTGCACTGATGACTAACCATTTCAGGCTGAACTGAGAGCACTACAGCCTCTTTAAGTTCCTGAATCTTATCCCAATTATATTTCATTTAATAACACTCAGTGAAATATCTGGTGGCAGGGGAAATGAAACTACATGCTTTTATGGGATCATTCATCAAGAACTAATTGAAGCTTTCATACAGTTTAGGGCTGATAAAACAGTGTAACAATAAACAATAACAAAATTCACTGGAGAAGGATTTGTTTTGCCGTGAGGAAAATGGTTCTGTTTCATCCTGGGATTCCTGGTTAAAAGAGTCTCCAATTTACAAAGGGATAAGTGCAGGCTCCTCTGCATAATGCCAGGGTGGGAGCTGTGTCAAATGCATTAGTGTTGCTCCACTGGAGCCATTCTAGTCCTAAGTATCTGCTATTGTGTGGGACTCTGGCAGGAGACTGCAGGACCAATAGGATTTTTAAAAGTTTCTTTTTGCTATTTATTATTATTGTGCGGGAAGCAGCTAGCTCCTCCATAGCTACTCATGGAAATTTGGACCATCAAAAAGTATATTTTCAAAAATCCAGATTTTAAAAATACTTTTAAAATAACTCATTGAAAGAATGTTTCCGGGCAAGAAGTTCAGTTGCTTTTTGTCTTTGGTGTCTCCTGTTTTTCAAGGCAGAGTTTCGACCCTGAACTAAAAAGCAAAAGAAAGCAAAAAGACAGAGTACATTTTTACAAATTCTTAAGGGGAATTGTTAACAAATTAAATATGTAGGAAGCGTATTTCTATCTGTGGGAAAGTTGAAATTTTTTTTAAAGAGCAATGATTATTCCTACCGGATATGTGGAACCAAGCACTTTGTTACAACTGCAGCATTTACTTAGTAACTACCTTTTAATATAACAACCACCGATTGTTGTTGGAAAAACATATTACTTAGACTCAATTTACCTTGAAAGAATAAGACCTTCCACTATTGTTTTTTAAAATATTTTTCCCATTGAGTATACACTGCAGACACAGGATCATCATATTATAAGGGCCATAAAATAAAACACAAATGATATTGGTTAGTAATTTTAGATCCTACTTGCAAAACAAGAAACTGATAATACAGTTATAGTCAAATATAATTTCATATAGGAATTTTTGGCTCAAATTTACTTTGTAGTATAAAAGGCAACTTTTTTTCTTTGTTGATGTATTTTATCACTTTAAAGCCTGATCCCAGCCCCTTCCCTCCTCGCCTCTCAATTCTACCCTTATGTCCCCCACTGCCTTGTCCTTCTTCTCAGAGAAAGGGAGGCCCCCAAGAAGTACCAACCTACCCCGGCACCTCAAGGGCAGCAGGCCTACATATTCTCTCCCATTGATGCCTGAAAATGCAGCCCAACTAGGGGAAAAGATTCAAAGACAGGCAACAGAATCAGACACAACCTCTGCTTCCATTGTTAGAGGATCCACAAGTTCACCAGGATGCTCATCTGCTACATATGTATAAGGAGCCTATGTCAATCCTATGCGTATATATGCTCTTTAGGTGGTGGTTCAGTCTCTGTGGAGGTCCCCCAAGAAGTACCAATCCACCCTGGCACCTCAAGTTGCAGCAGGACTAAATGTATTCTTACTGTTGTGTCCTTGACTCCTCCAGCTGCCTATATCCTTCTCCCTACGTCTTCCACAAGACTCCTTGATCTCAGCCTATTGTTTGCCTGTGCGGGTCTCTGTATCTATTTCTACCAGCTGCCAGAAGAATCTAAAAGGCAACTTTTATAAGGATTCTTTACACAGTCGCTTTCTAAAAATCATGCATCTTCAACAAACCACTGGCAGACTTAGATCATTCCCTAGAATGAGAAATATTTAAAGAAACCAATGTCAAATGAAGGCTTTGTTTATTTAGCTGCCAGTTAGTTCAGTTAATTTGCAGCACATTTAATGAGTGAAGAATACTTTCATAGCATGGCATCCAAGATGTATTGATACAATAACTATGTTAGGGTGGGAAAAGGTGATAATAAGCCTTATAGTTTCTCCATGATAGACCATATTTGACTTTCTATTTAGAATTATTGAACAGTAGAATTTTATAGCGAAGTATCTGAAATGGTCAACAATAATAGGTTAGCTTATATTAACTTAGCACAATGTTGTAAATATTTTTATTTTAAATTTTAATTTTATTCACTTTACATCCCAGTTGTTGCCCCCTTCCCCATCGCCTCCAGGCCCCACCCCTTCCTTTATCCCTCCTTCTATCTCCCTTTCTCTAGTCCTCAGAGAGGGGAAGCCCTCCGCCCTATCATCTGATCCCACCCTATCAAGTCTCATCTGGACTACCTGTATCTTCTTACTCTGTGGCCTGCCACCAGAGTCCATGTCAGAAGTAGTTCTTACTCCTCCACATTATAAGACTGACAAGGAGACTACATTGCCTATCTATTACATCTGAGCCAAGGGTCTAGATCATCGCCATGAATGGTCCTTGGTTGCTGCATCAGTCTCTGTAGCGCCCCCTTTCTCTGCCTGGATTTGTTGGCTCCATTGTCTCCTTGTCCAGCTCCAGTCCCCTCCATGCCCTTCTATCCCCTAACTCTTCCATAAGACTCCGTGTACTCCACCCCAAAGTCTGGCTGTGTGTCTCAGCATCTGCTTGGATCCCCTGCTGGATGGAGCCTTTCAGAGGACCTCTGTGGAAGGCTTTCATCCTGTTCCTTCTCTTCAACTGCTTCCAGTGTCTATTCTATTTGTCCTTCTGAATGAGAATTATCCTCCCTATGGTCCTCTTTGCCATTTAGCTTATTTATGTCTGTGGATTGTAGTGTGATTACCCTGTATTATGTGGCTAATGTCCACTTATAAGTGAGTATACACCATGCGTGTATTCTGGGTCTGGGTTACCTCATATAGGTTTCCAATTTTTTCTTAAAGGCACTTAGTGCTATGAATTTTCCTCTTAGCACTGCTTTCAATGTATCCCACAAATTTGGGTATGTTGTTCCTTCATTTTCATTGAATTTCAGAAACTCCTTGATTTCTTTCTTTATTTCTTCTCTGACCTAGGTGTCATTTAGCAGAGAGTTATTTAGTTTCAACGTATGTGTAGGCTTTTTGTTATTTCTGTTGTTGTTGAATTGCAGCCTATGAGCATTGTGATCTGATAGGATACAAGGTATTATTTCAATCCTCTTGTATCTATTGAGGCTTGCTTTGTGACCAACGATGTGATCAATTTTGGAGAAGGTTCCATGGGGTGCAGAGAAGAAGGTATATTCTTTCTTGTTTGGGTGAAAGGTTCTGTAGATATCTGTTAGATCCATTTGACCCATGGCATTGGTTAATGATGTTACTTCTCGGCTTAGTTTCTGTTTCAATGACTTATCCCTCAGTGAGAGTGGGCTGTTGAAGCCTCCCACTATTATTGTGTTGGGATCGGTGTGTGGTTTAAGCTTTTTTAGCAGATCATTTACAAATGTGGGTGCCCTTGTATTGGGAGCATAGATGTTCTGAATTGTGATGTCATCTTGGTTGACTTTACCTTTGATGAGTATGAAGTGTCCTTCCTCATCCCTTTTGATTAATTTTGGTTGAAAGTCTACTTTGTTCGTTATTAAAATGGCTACACCTGCTTGCTTCTTGTGACCATTTGCTTGGAATATTTTTTTCCAACCTTTTACCCTGAGGTAATGCCTATCATTATGGGTGAGATGTGTTTCTTGAAGGCAGAAGAATGTTGGATCTTGTTTATGCACCCATTCAGTTAGTCTGTGTCTTTTTATTGGAGAATTGAGATCATTGATGTTGAGTAATATTAATGACCATTGACTGTTAAGAGTCTTAATTTTGATGTTGTTTCCAGTCAAGTGTTTGTGTAGTAGTGTTTTTGCCATGGTATAGTTATCTATTTCCTGAGTAGTTTTGGTTGTAGCTTGACCCTTTGGGATGGCGTTTTCCTCTAGTACCTTCCGTAAAGCTGGATTTGTGGATAGGTACTGTTTGAATTTGTTTTTGTCATGGAATATTTTGTTTCCTCCATCAATGGTTATTGATAGTTTTGCTGGGTAAAGTAGTCTGGCCTGGCATCTGTGGTCTCTTAGGGTTTGCAGGATCTCTGTTCAGGCCCTTCTGGCTTTTATGGTCTCTGCTGAGAAGTCGGGTGTAATTCTGATAGGTTTGCCATTAAATGTTATTTGGCCCTTTTCCCTCGCAGTTTTTAATAATTTTCTTTGTTCTGTACATTTTACGTTTTGATTATTATGTGACGGGCAGTTTTTCTTTTCTGGTCAATTCTATTTGGTGTTCTATAGGCCTCTTGTATGTTTATAGGCATCTCTTTCTTTAGATTCGGGAAATTTTCTTCTATGATTTTGTTCAGAATAGTTTCTGGGCCTTGGAGTCTGATATCTTCTCTTTCTTCAATGCCTATTATCCTCAGATTTCTTCTTTTCATGGTGTCCTTATTCTCTTGGATGTTTTGTGTCAGGAGTTTTCCAGATTTGGCATTTTCTTTAATGGTTGCTTCAAGGTCTGTGATTATATCTTCTAGACCTGAGATTCGTTCTTCCGTCTCTTGGATTTTGTTAGAAAAGCTCACCTCTGTGTTGCTCGCCTTCTTCTCTGAGGTGTCAAGTTCTCGTTTTTCTTCTGTTTGTGTGTGTGAACCCATTTTCATTTTCAGATATTGAAATTATTTTTTGATTTCTTACATGTGAATGTATATTTCTCAGTTTCTTCCATTGCCTCTTCATAGGTCTTCAGAGCTCGAACCGTTTTATTTATTTCTTTCATCTGGTTGCTTGCATTTTCCTGCAATTTTTCCAGTTTTACTCTATGTGCTTCTTTTATGTCTCTTACCTGTTTGGCTGTGTCTTCCTGCATTTGATTATGAATTTTATTTGTTTCCTCCATTATCATCCTCATTACTAAGATTTGAGGTCATTTTCTCGTATTTCCATTGTATTTGAGTTCTCTGTGTTGTTTTCTTTGGGATAGCTGGAAACTGGAGACACCATGTTGTTTTGGGGTTTTTTGCATATGCTTTTACGCTGTCCTTTACACATCTTACCGTCTTTGTTTTTGTTGGGTAGCTTCCAGAGTTCGATGGAGGGAGTCTGATGATGGATTCACTTGTTTTCTCATGATTTCCCTAGGCTGGAAGCTCTAATGCTTCACTGGTGTGGATGTTAGGAGGTTAGCCCTGTTGTTTTAGACTCTCACAGCCAGTGATCCTCAGCTCCCCTGTGCTGTGGGTCCTGCAATCATCCTGGGTCTCGGAATGTGGGTTGGTTCAGGCCAAGGTATCTACAGCCTTTTGGGTCCCCTGCCAAGTCCAGCCACAGGCCGAGCTCAGCTAGATTCTCAGTGCCTGAACCGTCTGCCGAGCTCAGCTAGGGATTCTGGGCTCAAAATGCACACAGGGTCCAGCCTGAATTTTTGGGCTGTGACTGCGTACCAAGCTCAGCTAGGGGCTTTTGGCCCAAAGTGTGTGCTGTGGTCAGTTATTGACTCAGGGCCCAAACTGTCTGCCAAGCTCAGCCAGGAATTCTGGATTCAAACTGCACACTGTTTCCAACCATAGTCTTAGAGCTGGTGGAACTGAGCGCTCTGCCCAGCCTGCGTCACAGCAGCAGAACTGCGGCTGTGCCGAGCTAGGGCCTCTGGTAGAACTGAACGCTCAGCACAACCTGGGCCACAGCAGGAGAACTGCAGCTGCGTGAGTTAGCACCACTGGTGGAACTGTGCGATCCGCCCAGCCTGCGTCACAGCAGGAGAACTGCGGCTGCGCTGAGCTAGCGCCGCTGTACCCGGGACTCTTTGGCCGACCTGTCTGCAGAGTCTAGTCTGGGTTCCAAGGCACCACGTGACCCAAATCCTTCCCAGAGTTCCCTCTCCCACAGCAGCTCCCACCAGCCACCACACCAATCGCCTCCACCGGAAGTCTCTGAGCTGCAAACCTCAGACACCGCCGCTGGTGCTGCTGGTGCCACTGGTGCCGCCGCCGCTGCTGCTGCCTCTGTTGCTGCTGCTCTGATCCAAGAAAATCTGCACTCCTCCCATGTGTAGGGGCACACAGGTCCTCCGCACCCTGGTCCCTCTGAACCGTGGAGCGCTCCCACTGCCGTGGTGTGGGGACCTCAGTGTTCCTGGCTCAGAAATCTGTGAAATTCCATGAATTGTTCACTGGAGCCTCCAAACACAGTCCACACTGCTTGCCGCCATCTTGGAATTGTCACTTTGTTTCTTAATTCTACCTTGTATACATATGAGACGCTACTCATGTTCTGGTACATACTGTTGCAGTATGGATAGAGACCTTCTAAAGATAGCAATTGCCCTTGAAAGTTTAAGTCACCTTCAAATCACTCAAAAATGATAATAGATACTGTCTTGTCTGAGTGGTCTGATTAAAAGAACAACCAGGACTGGGTTAAGGCACTGATCTCAGTGGACAAGTTAAAGGTTCTGCTTTACTGCTCTAAGATAGCCTAGAGTGAGTTGTTAACAATGCACTAGTCAGTTACTTTTGTGATCCAGAGTAAGCAAACTTAAAGTGTAATGGGATAATTCACTAACCCAATCAGCTTTGCTAAGTATGGTAAATGTGGTTTGGCAAAATACTAGTCTCAATACTGTTAAAGTGGTGGTTTGCAAATGTGATGAAGATTTATAATAACCTGACTTTAATTGTGTGAAATTAAAGTTGATGGTGCATGTGGTAGACGTAGTCCAGTAGGTGGTAGATATAAGAACAGAAAACTGAACTAGCCTGGAAAGGTAATATTTCCCTGGAGACTCTAAAGCAGAAATCCTATTTGAACTTCTGTCCTTCTACCTTCTATGAATGACATAAGAGCTCCCACACTTGTTTGAACTAATCCCTCAACATAAATATTTCTCTTTGTCTAAATACATTTCATGGGCTCTGATTGCCAAGGGCAATAATCTGTGTCATTTAATTCCTGGTTTGAAGACTATTTTAAAGATTAATAAATAATCATGTGTTAATTTTTTAGTACAATGCTTTCAGATAGTGGCCCTTATAGAAACATCCTTCATTCTGTAGGAGGGGAGGTTTCTGAGTGTATTTCCAGAGGAATCCAACCCTCAGATAGTTTATGTGGGCATTCACCGAACACTTGATGTTTGGTGACTGTTCAGAATGCCAAATAATTAATAGTTCAATTAACAAGAAAATGTGGTCAAAAATAACAAAAGTATATATAATAAAAACATTATTTCTTTTTTGTTGTTGTTGGTTGTGGGTTTTTTGTTTTATTATTTTGTTTGTTTCTGAGACAAAGTTTCTCTGTGCAGCCTTGGCTGTCCTGGACTCACTTTTTGGAAGAGGCTGGCCTTGAACTCACAGAGATCTGCTTGCCTCTGTTTGGATTACAGAAGTGCACGACAGTGCTCAGCAACAATATTATTTCTTGAGATCTTTACAAGACACCTTAAACACCACTTTGAAAATCAGTTTTGGCACTGTGCTATTAAAGAAAAAATATGTAACCTAGGGTTTTCACAACATGAATCTATGAATTTGTCCCATGTAAATAAGAAGTAAGAGTAATAACTGTGAAAGCAGAGAGCTTGCAATCAAGCATGTTGAAACTGGTTGTCAGGGCAAGGCTCTGAGTGGCACTTCCCTGCCAGAACATGCCTGGGGCAGGGTCAGGAAGGAGGGAAAGTCTGGGATGTGGTCTGGCAGGTCTAAGTAGAAGCACAAAGCAAGGCAGTAAATATTTGCTAGAATGTTTGGGCTAGAAGCAGTGAGACCGAAGACGAGACCAGAGTCATGCTCATTAAGACAAGGTCATGGCTGCAGGAAAGGCAGAAACTGAGACAATAGTCAGGGTAAGCCTGAAGGTGTTGAAAAGACAGGCTCCTAGAGGCAGAGTGTGGATCAAGGCCAAAGACTAACCTATTTTTTTTTCTTTTAAAATTGCTAATAGTTTTTTTGGTTTTGGTTATAAGTATTATAAACATTCAAACAATTAGACAATATTTAAAATGGTAAGGACAAAAGTACAAAATAGAATCTTAAATTCCACATATTTGACAAACATACTTTCAATAGTTTTTCCCTCTGACTTCTGTTCACCATGAATTCTTTAACTTTAACAGAGATCATACTGACCTAAAGCTTTAAAAAAAATAATTACATATTATTTCAAGATTATAAATTTACATTATCATTTCAGTAGGTGCCTAAAATATATTTGCTAAATATACCAATTGAATGTTATCTGTCCTTTGTAAAAAGACATTTAGGCTTATTACTATTTTCTGCAATAATTAATGTAATGAACATCATTAGAACCCTAGTTTCTTCACTTCTTATTTGAAATGTGAATGAGTTTTATTTTCAAATAAAAAACAGTATAACCATAGATTAAAAGTCTGAAAAACAAAAAAGCAAATGATTCATTTTTCCTTCTCCCATTGTAACAGATTCTCATTTTAAATTATATCATTAAATTTTTTGTCTTAAGTATTAAATCACTTCCAATTTTCAATCTGTAGATATTCAATTTCAATTGCAGTATATTACTTAAAATCCGTTCTTTGATTTTAGTGGGAGAGATGCAACCTTGCATCAAGTTGCAGCTAAAATAAAGTGTGACTCTCAGCAACATATATTTTGTGTTTTGTTTTGTTTTAAGACAAGGTTACTCTGTGTAGCCTTGGTTGTCCCAGACTTGCTTTGTAGCGCAGGCTGGAGACAAACTCACAGAGATCCACCTGCGTCTGCCTTCCTGAGTGATGGGATTACAGGTATGCACCCACATGCCTGGCTTCTCAGCAACATTTCGTGATAGCAGAGAGGGCTTCTGAAAGGGAAATGGAGGTTAACTTCCCATCAGTTGAGTTGGTTGTGGCCATGCTGATTCTCCAGTTCTTGAGAGTGGAACATGGGTGGTTTCACAATAGCAGAAAATAATGTTGGCTGAAAGGCATTGTGATTATAGCATTATGACTATCCAATTTGAAGTTTAAAATACTCTGATGTATGTATAATAAATTCTTTCTTATCAACAGGGACATAGGCCCAGGAGTATTAGCTAATGTTCACCATGATCATATCATGTGGCACAACTGTGATCAGAATCTTTAACTAAGGTCCTCAGTCTATACCACTCTGACAGCCCCACTGAGTCAGGATATGATAGTAAGCAGGTAGAGTTGTAGGATCAAACTTTCACTCTTCTTGACAAAAGAGTTCTGGTAAATAATACATTAAAGTTATACCCCCTTTAGTTATAATAATGGGAACTTATAAGACTCCAAAACATACCTCTAAGGATAATGTTAGCTTGGGGGAATTCAACCATACATGAGTATATTGTGGTTAATATCAATAGTCAATTTGAGCTCTAGAATTACATGGGAAATGGATCTTTCATATGTGAGATTATTAGTAGGTTTATTTGGATGGAAATATCGGACCACTGTGAATGACTCTATTTCCTGGAATGGGTTCTTGGTTTACATGAAAAAGGGAAAAAGTGAGTTGAATACAAGACTTTCCTTGTTCTCGCTATGTGACCACCTATTCTCTATCATGACTTCTCTATCCTGAGGGACTGTGAACTGTGAGGCAGTCAGCCCCTCCTCAATGAAGTTGTCCTTTTCAGAGTATTTTCTCACAGACATGAGACAAGTAAACAAAACAGAGGCCCAGCAAAGGTTTTAGTAATGAGAAGTTACCATGGATACGCTGGGGCTCGAGAAGGTGTAGAACACAATGGTGCCATTTGTCATCAAGATTCATCTTTGGTTTCACCACATGCAAGGGCTATCCAGTAAGAAAGAGTTAACATGTATGCTCCAGAATAATTGTCATTGGGGAAAGAAATAGGAAACTGACCATGGCCAATATTTTTTATAGAAATATAAACATGCTTACCTTGAGAAGCCTCATAATTTAAGAATTCTACTCTGTTGTATCTAAATAGAAATACAGAAACATCATGGTGGACATTCATGAACTCATGTATTTGCATTATCCATTCCTACATTTTGTTAATCTATATCTTACCCACCCATGTTATCTATATTGTAACAATAATATCAACTATATCACTGTTGTACGGTGCAACTGAGCAGATGTAGAATACTGAATATCTATAGGTCGAGGAGTTTCACTCCTCTGAGGAATATGCATGGTACTTCATGAGTTGGTTTGAGACCCATGAAGATGCAGAGCAACAACATAGAATGAAATAAAATGGCATAGAATCTCCGAGTAGGAAGGGTTTCTGGTTTCTATTGATATGTTCTGTTTTGTGTTTCCTGAGATCAAAAGCTGTCAATATCTTTATGTTCAGTGAAATATATCATGTACAATAAGTTTTCATTTTAGTTGAGATTCTGTCACATGAAACTTTTACAGCAATATCTGTTGGGTCAGAAGTTAAGTTTGAATTTTATAGAGTTAAGAAGAAAATAATGCAGGTTTGTATTGATGTGTGAGCCCAGTTGATGCATCTTAGAAAGAAGGGAAAGATGCAGTATTTCTATAATCAGAAGGTGCAGTAGTTGGAATTCACTAGACTGTTAAAGATGACTGAATTTCACAAGAAAAACATGTCTATCCTAAACACATATACAAATGGTAAATAATATAATTGTACCTATAATAGTTTCAGAAATGCCAAGTTGTTAAGAAGGTAATTACAACTAAATCCTTTTGAATATGGGTTCTTTGTAATATGAACTAACCTCTAGAATTCATGTGAAATTATTTGTTTTTCTCTTTTAAATTTTTCAAATTCATCTTATGTATGAAATAGGTTGTGTTAGTAGGGAATTTGTTCGCTTCCTTTGGTGTTCTTTCATGTAAGCAGTCTGAAAATGGTTCAGAAAGGAAGGTTTTATTTTGGCTATATTATTCGTATTACCTTTCTGTTTTACTATATCTTTGCCAATACATTATTGTTACAATAATATTGAAAAGCAGTAACAAGGGTTTAAATCAATTCTGGCCATGAAGGCATGAGGGAATTGGTCACTGGTCATATGGTATCAAGTCAGGAAGCTAAGAAAGATGGTTGTTGCTGCTCAGCTCAACCTTGTCATCTGGGACTATAACCCATGAGACAGCACTGCCCACATTTAGAGTGAGTCCTTACTCAGTTAACCTAATATACAAGCTGTCTTATACACAATGCCAGCTATTTGCCTCCTAGGCTATTCTAGGTCCTGACAAGTGGGTAATCTGTCAAGCACATTGCCCTTCTTCCTGCCTTCTTTCAGGATTTCTTCTGCTGCTCCCCGCATTGCTGTGTCAGGAATAGATCATGAAGTGCAAGCTATGTATAAATACATGCTCATATATTGACACTGCATACATATCTATATACATACATTGCCATACATATGCACACTTACAAATCCACTTATCTAATTTATAAAGACGTCTTCCCTTATCATATTTGCATGCTACATTGTTGATTACCATAGCTTTTCACATGTAAATATTAGATGTAAGCAATTCAAATTTTGCTAATTTTGATAATAAAATTTTTATATTTTAGTTAGTTTTATTTCATGTTATGTATCTGATCAAGTTTTATACAGGGTGTTACAATCTTTGTCCTTCTGTGACAGTTCTTGTCTATCCTTTCATTGACTTTTTTTTACTAAAGTGCTGTTTTTACTAAATAATAAATATTTTCTACATCCTAATGTACCAATCATCTGTTTTCTATATATTTAATACAATTTTATCCGAGTTATCCCATTAATTATGTATATGTGCATGTAATTGGTGGCAGAGAAGATCAAACCACCAAAAACTCCAAACAAGTTTAGAGTAGGAACCCAAGAAGTCCCAGCCCTAACCGAGGAACTATTAATATGTGGCGGCTGGTAAGAGCAAAGTCAGTTTTTTGGTTGTTTGTTTGTGGTTTTACTTACACTGATGCTTCTCTTGCGATGCCACCATGTTCCCTGGTCCCACATCCATAAGCACAGTGGAAATACTGAGTGGACTCAGTTTCTTTAGCAAAGTTGTCACTGAGAAACAGCACCCAAAGGGGTCCTCTGATATTATCTCTCTCTCTCTCTCTCTCTCACACACACACATACACACACACACACACACACACACACACACACACGCATGCACATGTGCACCCATATGGTGGGGGATTGAAAATCACCTCCTGACATTTCTTTTTTATAATTTATTAATTTATTCATATTACATCTCAATTGTTATTCCATTCCTTGTATCCTCCCATTCCTCCCTCCCTCCCACTTTCCCCCTACTCCCCTCAGTCACAGTCATAGGGGAGAGGAGAGGAGGATACAAGAAATGGGATAACAATTGAGATGTAATATGAATAAATTAATAAAAAATTAAAAAAGAAAGGAATGTCAGGAGGTGATTGTAGTCTTTTTAAAGACAGCTTCAGAAGTGGATGCCCTAATGCACAACAATGCCCTCAGTCCTCTTCCTGATTTCCAGCTCTGATTTTAGCACCAGTGGCAGTTATGTCCCATTAGTGCATATGTCTCCTTCCTTCTTCTCCACACTTGGTCTATTTGTTCTGGACCCTGACATGGTGAAATAGCTTTGTGCTACTTGTGCTGGTACCCATTTTAATTTTCTATTTCTGCTGCCTCTATAGGTGGTCTCCACTAATCCTTGAGTTTCAAACCATTGTGCATGTCATTTTCTCCACATTTATAATCTGAGCTATGACTTCTATGATCGAACTTTCTATTTGAGTCCTTGGATATCTCACAAACATCTCAAACTTTCTATGCTTAAATGCAAGTTCTGTGCTTTTCCAGCTGACTTCCTTAACTTTCTCCCTCAGACTCCCAAACTCACTGCAGGATTTTCTGGGCAGCTACCAGTCATCATGTTTCAATCTAGAAGCTAAGGATCTTATCCCTGCATTTCCTAATAGACACTTAACAGTCAAAAGGATGTGTTAAGATGTGCCTTTTAAATTTACTCCTCTGTTCTTTCAAGAGTGCAAGCTTCTTTTGTAATGGTATTGGAAGAGCTTACTGGATCTTAATTTAATTCACAGGTTCCTGTGTGTTCCTACATTTCCTTCTCTAAGATCATCTTATTGGGTTCTAACACTCAGTCTAAATGCTTTGACTACACTCTTCGGTCTGCTTTGTACTGATAGTCAGGAACCTTCTATCTTCATGCAGAGTATAGAATTCTCCAAACATTCCAGTTATGTTTCTTATTTCTGCAAAGAAAAACATTATTATTATTATTATTATTATTATTATTATTATTATTATTATTATTATTATCTTTATATCCCAGTCATAACCTCCTCCCTCCTCTGCTCCCAGTTAAAACCTCTCTCCCTCCTCTCCCTCTTCCCCATATCATCACCTCTCTACTTCTCAGAAAAGGAGAGACTCTTTCCCAACCCAACGCAGCACATCAAGTAGCATCAGGAGTGAGTGGATCCTCTTCCATGGTGGCCTGGGCGGCAGCCCCACCATGAGGAAGTGATCAAAACACAGGAACATAGTTCCTGTCAGAGACAGCCCCACTCTCCTTACTAATGGGCCGACAGGAAGCCTGAGCTGCTCATGGCCTACATCTGTGTAGGGCGCCGAGGTCCAGTCATCCATGGTCCTTGCTTGGTGCTTCAGTCTCCACAAGCACTTGCTGTGGTCTGGTTAGTTGGCTTTGTTGGTCTCCTTGTGGAGCTCCTGTCCCTTCCTGGTCCTTCTATCCTTTACTCCACTCTTCTACAAAACTCCATGCTCATTGCCCAATGTTTAGCTGTGTTTGCAACATCTGTTTCAGTCCCCTGCTGCATGGAGTCTCTCAGAGGACAGCTATGCTAGGCTCCTGTCTGCAAGCATAGTAGAGGATTGTTAATAGTGTCCAGCGTCAATTCTCTCCCTTGGGGTGGGTTTCAGGTTGGGCCAGGCTTTAGCTGGACATTCCCACAATCTATGCTCTATTTTATCCCTGAACATCTTGTTGGCATGGTAAAGTTTTGGGTTCCCCCCACCCCTTCACTAGAAGTTTTGGCTAGTTAGAGGGTAATATCTTCAGACTCAATGACACCTGCTACTAGGAGTCTCAGCTAGAGTCACCTCCCGGCAGCCTGCCTTGCCTTAGCTTGTCATACAGATGGCACTGCCCATGATTTCTCTTCTCTCTTCAAACCCTCTGTCCTCTTGCCCCAGCTCTCCCCAAGTCTGATCTCCACCTTCATTTCTCTATGGGGTCACTCTCCATCTCACTCAGAAGGGAAATAGAGTAGACAGAAGAAGCAGTTGAAGAGGGGAAGTACAACTCTTGATCAACTAAAACTTGACAAGAACTTTTGTGCCAGTCAAAGAAACTTTCAGAGCTAGCAATTCAAGCTGAGTATGGTGGTATATGCCTGTGATCCTATCACCAGGTGGGCGGAGGTTCAAGGCCAGGCTTTCCTACATAGCAATTTCAAGGGCAGCCTGAGCTAAAGGGACCTTATTTGTAAGAGGAAACAACCTGAACCAGTAATTATGGCACAACTTTCAACTGAAAAGTGAAGGTGAGGGGTGTGCCAGAACAATTGTAAATGTACAAATACATCTTCCATGGGATAAAAAGGAAGATAAGTGGGCGGGGTTCATTGCTTATGTTAATCAAGCTTATTGAGTTACCTGCTCAATCTCTTCCTATATTGGCAGCTACTAAGTGAATAGGCACATCTCAACATCTAGACATCAGAAAGTGTTCTTTTCTTTTCTTTCTTTTTTAAAAATAGCACTCTTGCAGGTGTGCTTTTCCTTATTAGCCCTAATACCCAAGTGCTAGCATGCACATGAAATAAACACAGGAGTAGTTATTTGCATAACAAAATAGTGTGCAATTTTAAACTAGGTTCTTTTTATATAATAAGCCTTCTTCCAAGTTCACAAAATTGGGAATCAATTTGCAAAATGTTAATTATTCAACCTTTTAGGATCACAACTATTATGTTTTTTTTTATGAATTTAGTTTGCCTTTGAAAATGAATGTTTCACTGCTTGCCATTTTTTCTTAAAGAAAAACAGCAATTACTGAGAAAAGATCACTTGACTGTAGCTTGAGAGCCTATCATGTTTATAGGGAATAAAGGCTTTACTATAATCTACTGCTTGCTTAGAAGTGAGCAGAACTGTGTCTATGCTGAAGTAATGTGATCAGATATTCCAGTTTTTCTATGCCTTCACCCATTAGCCAACTCTGCACTCATGTAAGCATCTTAGAATAAAGATGACAGGTAGGCCAGAATATAATGAACTTTGGTAATCCTAACAAGAAATAAGGAACCACATCTAAGAGTGCTCCTGTCCCTTGGAGAGTCAGTGGGATATATTCTAGAAGGTCTGCTAGGATAACTTTGCATCCTGATTAATACGGACATCAAAATCAAAGCTCAGACTACAATCAAATCAGTATTTTTAGCCTTGGGACATTATAAAGGATGTACTAAATGTTAGATGGAAGAAATAGAGAGAAATGTGAAAAAAAAATGATGTTAAGGAGATGCTACAAGTAATAATATACTTTCATCTACATTTTGTTTTTAAATGTTGGGTGACATTCAAGCCTGAACATACAGAGACTGTTATGTGTGGTGCAGAAATTCATCACGAAGTTCATGGAGACTTAGAATAGACCTACGTGTCATCGGCATACTTGACAAAGAAGTCAAGGCTCATAATAGAAATGGGGAAACACAAATAAGAAACCATAAGTATACATTGCACATATCAGGAAGCTCACATATGTTAAAGTCACCATTCTTAATGGACATTAGCTTCATATTAATGAGGTTGTATGAAGCATTTCCTAGCAATACTGTCACTCAAAGAAACCTTCCTGCCCTCCAAAACTTAAGTTCCATAACAGAATATAGTATGTGTGGCTTTTGAGTTATTATTTTTCTTACTTTTTAACTTAATAAAATTTCATGAACCTTTTACCTGTTTGTAGTTTTAAGATTCTGCTACAAGGATTAGGAAAATGATATCTATAGATCAGTGTAGATGGTCATATTTAGAATTCTAGAGCTCTGCGGGCCACATTCTGTCTAAAATTGTTAAAATAAAAAAATACTATTTTAAAATTATTATGCATTCAAGGTATTTAATAATGAGATTTTGGTTTTGTATCAACAGAAGAAGCTAAATTGAGACAGAATCTTGGGATCCTGGAGTTGTGGGGCAGATTTTAGTCACACGATCTCTCTCTGAGGTTAATGTTTTCTACAGCACAGTAGCATGCAATGGAGGCCAGATATGACTGCCCTTCTCCAAGCTTCTTATTAACTAGTTGGCATGATATGGTAGATTGGAGGATGGGAAGATGTTTTGAATCGTTTTTGAATTAACAGGAGAGTCTCTGACTCTGTTTCCCTCTGTGTCTCTGTTGTGTCTTTCTCTTTCTCAGGCTTCCTTTCAGCTTTCAGATAGCATGCATCTTTCTCACATGCTCTATTAAGGTGCTCTCAGATGGGTACTGGAGGACCTTGTCCACCAGCAACATAGACACTATTAAAAATAAAAGGTGCTTTCTGTTATCTCCTAATTTAAGGTTGTCTTGAGTTACCCTAAACAGAAAATCAATGCTCATTTTTTTTCTTACCCCAGTGCTATCCATGCATGAGTGTCCTCAGTCAATACATTTAATTATTAACAATGACTATGATTAACTGAACATTTTTCCTTCTTTAATAAAGTTCTTGTTTTATTGAAAGTCTCAGAGACTTCTTAAGTAGCATAATGCAGGATATTAAGAATCTGCCTTACAACCCCATGTGCAATCATACATAGTTCCTGAAAGTTAGATATTTATATTTATTACATCCTCTTCAGTGTGACTCATGATCATGTGTTTCATGAATATTAAATAGATTTTAGTTCTACTGATTTTATTTGTATTTTAAATTAGAAGTTTTGTTTCACCAATACACTTTGTTTATATGGTGTTATTTTTTAACATGGTATTATATTTCTTTTGTATATATGGTATTACTTTAACTTAAGTTGTCAGTGTTTGCTTAGTAAATAACTTTTTGGTCAATTGTTTGTCCAAATCAATTTGATATATTCATATATCTGATATAATCACAGAAAAGGTTAAAAAACATGCTGTTTAACTCTAGTTGAATTGCTAATTCATGAAGGGGAGAATGATTTAATGTCTTAATGAGATGCTTTAATTTTGTATAAAACTCATTGTGACATCAAGTATTTTCTTGGTTATTTTAGAATGGAAGAAAACCATGTGTGATGACAAGTACCAAAAATAGGAGTGTATAGTCAAAGGAAATGGAGCATCTACAGTGCAACATGATCTTCAACCCTTTAGGTCATATGTCTCACATCCAAGACTCTTTCAAAAGTTGCAACTGCAGTATGTCAGGTCTGTACCACACCTTTTAGCATCACAAATTTGAACAGTTAATATTATCATCTGATTTTATAATGAATATGCCAATCTTACATATTTTAAGAAATCTATACATTTCTTGTCTGGTGCCAAAAGCAGTCACATAGTTGTTAGTGTTGAAATGTTGAAAGAATGCTGCATTTGAATTTTTTTTATGAATAACAAGCTTAATCATGGCTCGTGACGATATCATTTAGGTTTAAGCTTCTGAACACAGTTATAGATATATTATTTAATATATTTTATCAATACACTTTAAAGTCCCACAAACAGACAATTCAATAATAAAATTATTTCATAGGGGCTATTTACACAGCTTACATGTGTTGACAAACTATAAGCTTTTTAATGTAATATTTAAAAGTGTTTTAAAGTCTTAAAGCAACACATATTTTATGTGTTATTTTACTGTTGATATAAAGAAAATTTTCCTTCAGTCTAAAGTACATTTATGGAATATGCTGTGATTCTTTCTGAAATTTTTTTCTCAAATTCATAAGGTCTTCTTTAATTTTATTGCTGTGATATATATGTATATATGTATTCATAAACATATGCACATATTCCACTATGTCTATTTAGTGTTGCTTACATGTATGTGTGTGTGTATACACACACACACACACACACACACACACACACACACACACACACACTTGGGATTGGGTCATCTATCAGTTGACTCATCACTGGGAAAAATAAATTCTTCTTCTTTCGGCAGATATGTATTGCCTGTAGCCTTTACCTAGTTGCTGCTTTGTACTCAGAAAATGAAATGTGAGTAGCATAACCTCATACATCACGTGTCATATTACTACATATTTTATGCAGAATACTTTTTAACTTTCTGTCATTTAGCACTATCTTCCATTTTGATCCAGGAATAAACACATGGTTACACTTCCAATATTAAGTATATTAAATGTGTTTTGTTAAATATAAGAAAGTTATTTCCAAAATTTGTAATCACCATTTCAAGACAATACACAATTAGACATTTCCCCTTTACAGGTGATTTTATTCACATGTCTCTGTATTTTGTCCTCTAGGTGTACAAACTTTGAGTAGAAACTAAGAGTACTATGGCACTCTAAGAATCAAACATTCAGAAGGGAGGGTAAATAAATTAATACATGTGCCTCTTAAGCTTTGCAGAGTGTATTTGCTTTCTTAATCTTCACAAAACCCCTCTTGTGAAGCATTGTTATCACTGTTTTTCATTTCTGTGAAATGAAGCTTAAACACATAGTTCAAAAAAATGTATATAAGGTATGTATTCAACCGTTGAAAAGGCTGAAATGTGATTTGAGTGGTAGCAAGTCCAAGAGATTTTTCAGCCTGTACTAATCTTAAACCACCTAGGGAGCAATTAAAAGGAGAAGCTGAGTTGATTTCCATGAGTCAGATACAGAAAAATGTTATTGTGGTATACAGTCCAGTAAAAGCTGACAAATATGAAAGTATCTTTTATCAATATATACAAAATGATTTGAATGCCTAAGAATGTATTTGCTTTCTTAATGTTTTAAGATTTATTTATTTTATTTTATGTGTATAAGTGTTTTTGGTTGCTTGTACGCTTGTATACCATGTGTATGCCTGATGCCTGTGGAAGTCACAACAGGGCATTGGATCCTCTGTAGCTTGAGTCACAAATGTTTGTGAACCACTGTGTGGGTGCTGGAAACCCTAGCCATTTCCCACACAGGGCTCTTACCTACGAAGCCACTGCCCAGCCTGAGGAATTCTTTTCATCTCTGGTTTGTTTCTGGAGATAGAGTTTTTAAGTGTATCTTGAGCTAATTTTTACATGATTTTTCTTGAGTGGATATTTTCTGTGTCGAGAGAACATGCATCTACTGTGATACCTGGTTTGCCTTAATAATTTTAATAATAGAAAAGAAATAATTTTTCCAACATACATTTTTTGATTTTTAAAAAGAGATCAATATATATACTAATATCTGTTATGTTTAAACTTCCATTTGGATTTAAATGTTCCTCAAGTTTAATTGAAAAGGAGGCACTCAGTGCATGTTGGCAAGCAGGCCACTGAGAGTATCCTTGCAACTTTTTCAAGTTTGTCAGCACTGACTTTCAGAGCCTCTTGGAAAAATGAGGTTTAAAACGCATGACAGCAAAGGGCAGTAATCAGAACACTTTTCCATTACTTGAGGAGTGCAAAATTGTACACGACTATGGAAAGAAATACGGTGGTTCCTCAGAAAGATAGGAATCATATAACCTCAAGATTCAGTTATACCACTCTTGGACATATACCCAAAGAACACTTACTCCTACCACAAGGACACTTACTCAACCATGTTCATTACTGCTCTATTCCTAGTAGCTAGAAACTGGAAACAACTTAGATGTTTCTCGACAGAAGAGTGGATAAAGAGAATGTTGTGCATTCACACAATGGAATATTACTCAGCTCTTCTGTCTCTGTCACTCTCTGACTCCATGTTTCTCTGTCTGTCTGTCTGTCTGTCTGTCTGTCTGTCTGTCTGTCTGTCTGTCTCTCTCTCTCTCTCTCTCTCTCTCACTCTCTCTCTCCCCCTTTAGGTAGGGTTTCTCTGTGTAGCCTTGGCTGTACTGGAACTCATTCTGTAGACCAGCCTGGCCTGGAACTCAGAGATCTGTCTGCTTCTGCCTCTCAATTGCTGGGAGAAAAGGCATGCACTACCACCATCCATCCAATTACTCATCTCAGTAAAAATAAATACACTATGCAAGTTTTGGGCATATGTATGGAACTAGAAAAAGTCTTCCTGCATGAGGTAGCCCATATCCAGACAGAATGGCATGCATTCACTTACATGCAAATATTAACTGGCAAGTAAATGATAACCAAGCTCCAATATGCAGACTCTGGGAGGTTAGACATAGATGAAGGGACTTGGGGAACATGCAGATCTCCATGGAAGGGGAAATAGATTTTATGGATGGACTGGAGTATCAGGGAAGAGGGGGGAAGGAATAAGAGGATGAGGTGGGAATAAGGAGGGGAGAGAAGGTTGAGGTAGGGAATGTGGGGAGAAATAGCTAGAATTGAGGGATGGGCACTTAAGGGGTGGTAGGAAAATCAATTGCTGTGGAATTTCTAAAATATATGAAGGCAATCTTAATAAAGTTGGCAAATAATAGGAGAGACATCCCCAACTGGCCATCTCTTCCTGTACTGGGATTCATACAATTGCATTGTTGGTGAATGAGGTTCTATGGAAATCACTAAACAACCCAGGCTGTGGGCATGGCAATTGAGTGCTGTGCACAAACTGACAGCAAGACCCAATTCCTGAAGACAACACCCACAGAAATCATTGAACATGTAGAGTAGGTGCCCACAAAGGACCTTCATCTCATGTTCTGCTTTCTCTGGTACAGGAAGGTATTCTGCAGGCTACCAAAAGAGAAACATAAACACCACCCCAGCCACAAATGCTTTGAAATAAAATTTCATATAAGATATTTTCTGCTTGCATGAATAAGCTTGGGCAATGATGGCACAAAGATTGTGGGAACAGCCAGCCAATGTCTGATTTGACTTAAGGCCTACTCCATGAGATGGAACTCATGCCCAACACTGCTTCCATGACCAAGAACTAGAGACTAGATAGCTCAGAGACCTAGGATAAAAGCATATGCTACTGGTCTAAAAATGATAATAATAGCAATAAAATGACCCTTAGAGATATTCTGATATACTCATAGATTAGTGTCTTATTTAGCGACCATCAGAGAGGCTTCCTCCTACAGCAGATGGGAGCAAATACAGAGACCTACACCCAGATATTACATAGAGAGACCTTGAAGCACACCGCTACAAATGACATATTCCATCAAATCCCTCCCCTCAGAGCTCAGGAAACTCTTCAGAAGAGGAGGCAGAAGGAGTGTGGGTGCCAAAGAGAATGGAAATGGAGACCTAAAAAATTCTCATGAATTTCAGTAACTAGTACCTATTTCACTCAACAAAAGATTTCTTCAATATTTGCCTAAAATATTTAAATTAGAAATATGAGTACTTATGTGTGCTCTAAAAAGTAAAATAATAAAGAAAATTCAAGAAAATGGAAAAAAGTCTACTTAAAAGCAAACACACAAACAAAAACTGGTGTTATCAAATTCAGAAATTGTTTCCCATACATCCACATTCCTTGTCTTCCTCTATTTCTTCCTCCATCTCAATTTTGTCTCTCATTCTTCCCTACTGTTTGTGAAATGTCCTCTAACTCCCTTGTGTTACATTTAAGTGTTACCTTATTTATCATGAGCCTAATGCATTGAATGATTTTACAGGATCATGTGTGCCCTGGCCTATTATCTTGTTGAACTATTCAATTAAATATGATAATGTTGAGCACACTGACACTGTTAAACACTCAGGTGAATGAGCACTTCACTGTGAAGTGCAGAAATATTGGAAGCCATCTGCATGACTGTAAGCATTATTTATTTTTATATAAGTATTTCATGATTCTGCTGGATGAGTGAGTTAAAAAACAATATTAATAAACTCCAATATTTGGAAGACTCAATTAAAGCCAGAGAAATTATTATTCTTAGATTTGCTTTGACAAAAGTAATAAATAAAACATAAATGGGATATTGAACTTTTTCTCTAACATTCACAAAACAAGTTATACTGTGTTGTACTTAACCATCTCTAAAATGTGCCCCGCAATTTCTGGCCTTGCTTAATGTACAGTACACAGTTACTTCAAGTACAAATGTTCCTTACATTTTCCATCAGTTTTGTTAAACTTTTTATTCATGGAATTCAGATATTTAAATACACCTTGCACTGTTACAAAAATGTTAATTGTCATAGAAGAAGGTACAACATTTGAGTACATCAATCAGGAGGACTACTAATAAAGGCATGGGAGTGGCAAATGGAAAACACCTGTTTATATTGTGATGGAGTTTCAAAATAAATGATGATGCTTTTACCATTAAGTATTCATTTCTGAGTAAGTGTTACTGAGAAAGTTGTTTTTCTTCTGCTACAAAATCCCTATTTCTGTCAGCGAATACTAACATTCTTAATTGTCATTAGTATGATTTCATTAAAGAAGAGAAAATGAGATGATTTTTAAGAGAACCTCACAATACTTAGTGCCTGTTCTATATTAAAAATATCCAAAGTACCCAGTTAAAAGTCAAACAATGGAAATATATACTGTCTATAGAATATAGATCTTACAGTTATTTTCATACACATTAAATATTTATATACCCACTAGAATTCTGACCTATTGGGAATCAGGCTAGATACTAACTCAGAAAAATGGACAATTGATTTCAGACCACAGGGTAAAAATATACCAAGTACTTAAACGTCAAGAAATTAACAATTCTGGACAAACCATGTTTGTTCTTTTACCAAGTTGTCAGTTCTTCATCTTCAAGGAAGGCAGACAGATATAGGATGCTTAACATAAGCTTTATATTTTGTAATGTTGGAAACTGTAGCCCTTCTCTCTTACCTCATTGTTATGATTGTCATCCAGGTTTGGGAATTATCCTATGTTGAGCATGGTGGAGGAGAAATCCTTTATATGTGTATTCTATGACACATACCAACTTTTCTATGTACTATTCTCTACCACCTTTGTGACTTTTGAGCTTACTTTGCTACTTTATTCAGTTCTAAACTGACATCAGTATCTGTTCTAATTTTACCCTGTTTCTTTAAGTCCATGATGTCTTCTCATGTGTGCTTGATTAGTTTTAGCATGGTATCTTCAACCATCAAATTATGGTTAGTCTTTAATCAAAAAAAAAAAAAAAAAAAAAAAAAAGACCAAGAACAATAAACAAAGCCTATAATTTTATAATCCAAGGTCCAAGGTGTTATAGGTCAGCCTTTAGCTATGTTACCAATATATAAAACAAAAACCAGACAGGCAACACAGTCATTGAAGAAATAATGAATCTGTGGAGTATGAACTGTGTAAAGATCTCTTATAGATACTATTGCAATGAGAAAGAAAAGTGTGAAAAGTGTATTTGAATGAATTTTTGGAAAGGAAGCATAGGGACCCCGACAGCCCATTAGAACAGAAATAGTGATGAACAGCATGCCTGGAGAAAGCTCACAGCTGAAAAGATTCAGTATTTTAAATAACATAGACGAAAAGGTACCTTCTACATACATGTTGAAATAAACTGTATTTGATGTATACTAGGCTTTAATTGAAGAATAATCATCTGAGTAGAAAAATTAAAGAAGATAATAAAAAAATTAATTTGCCAACATTATAGGTGACCTGAGCAAATTTAAAGAGCTTCAAAGTTTATGATTAGCAATATTTATTTTCTATTTGGTTGTCATTACAAAGTGAGAAAAATATACTGTTCATATGTATGGTCTTCAAAATATTTCTCATACATTTCTACATAACTACCTAATTATGCAATTAACTAAAATAATAAACAATCAAATATTTAAATTTAAAATGATTGATGATAAACATTAGAGATGATTTTGAATATAAATTAAAGAGTGACTTCTCACAGTAAATCAAAGCACAGCTTCTAGGTAAATAAAATTAGATGAAATTCCTGGATAAGCCACTTGGAAAATAGGGACCTTGCACGTCTTTATTTTAGTCTCAGATTGTTTTTCTTAGATAAAAATAAAGATAGACACAATGAAAAAAGTTAAAAATATAATATATTTAAAATGCCCTAAGTAACTGAATTTTAATAGCAGTGATAAAATTTACTAGAGCTAGTTCCCGCTTTCCACATAACTGTGGAGAATATCTTGTTCTTTGGCTAGATCAGAGTAGGAGTTTGATGTTTACTACTTGTATTGTCTTTGGTTAGTGTAATAGTCTGAGCAGACCCCCGACTCCCCCCCCCCCACCCGGGTCCTGATCCACCCGTTCCAATGTTCTTTTTGTAGGTTTCTAAGACCCTCTGCGTCCTTCTATTTCCCCATCTCCTATATTTCTCTTACCTAGAGTCTCAGTAGGATGTCCTCACATCTATCCCAATCTCATCGTAACTAAAGACTCTCATGGGACATGCCTTTTGGGCTAGTGACAAATTATAAGTGAGTATATACCATGTGAGTCTTACTGCTTCTGGGTTAGCTCACTCAGTATGATTATTTCTAGTTCCCTCCACTTGTCCACAAATTTTGGGACTTCCTTGTTTTTTATAGTTGAGTAGTATTCCATAGTGTAAATGTACCATAGTTTCTTTATCCATTCTTCAACTGAGGGACATTTAGGCTGTTTCCAGGTTCTGGCTATTATGAATAAGGCTGCTATGAACATGGTTGAGCTTATGTCCTTGTTGTGTGGTGGAACTTGGACAAGAACTCTGCTGCCCCATATTTGACTACTTTCCCTTGGTGGGGAGGCCTGGTGGCACTCAAAGAAAGAATAAGCAGGCTCCCAAGATGAGACTTGATAGCCTATGACCATATAGTGGGGCAGGAGTTACCCCTCGGTCATAGACCTAGGGGAGGGAAATAGGGTGAAAGAAGGAGGGAGGGAGGAACAGGAAAATACAAGTGATGGAATAACAATTGAGCTGTAATCTGAATAAATTATTAAAAAAAAAAAAAGAAATTTACTAGAGCTATTAATCCCATATAAAACCATGAAAACTTATTGTTTCCATCGGGAACACTAAGGTTATCCAAATACACAAATGTTCATGCCCCTTCTACAGTGGTACTGAGTTAGCACAGAACTTTAGCACATCCTGTTGCATATATCAAATTGTTTTTAGATTTATCACAGTTACCAAAGCAATGCATTATATCTTAGTCAACTACTCCTCAACATGAGGCCAGTCCTGGAGTAGTTAATATGATTAAACAGAGTTCCATGAGCTTTAAAGGAAGGAATTTGAGGAAGCCTTCACATACAGGGATGAATCTTCTAAAATCTCTCATTCTCCGTGTAATGCATGGCAAGGAGGCCCTATATTTATACCCATCTACTGAAGGAAGACGCTTCTTTGACGATTGCTAACAAGGCACTGCACGATGAGAATAGCAGACTATCATTAGGAGACATTATATCATTACATTTATTTTCATTTCTGGGGCATGTATTTACTTTTATTCTAGGTTCTTGGATTTTCTAGTGTCAGATTGTTGGTTACCCAACCAGTGTTGGGAATGTATTCTATCTCATGGAGTGATCTTAAGTCAAATCAGTTACTGGCTGGGTACTCTCATAAACTTAAAAATAAATAATTTATTCAGTTTACATCTCAATTATTTCCCCCTCACTTATATCCATCCATTCTTCCCTCCCTCCCACTTTCATCCTATTCCCCTTCCCTTGGTCTATGACTGAGGGGGACCTCCTCCCCCACTATTTGGTTTTAGGCTATCTCTCAAGCCTGCTTATTATTACTCTGAATGCCACCAGGCCTCCCCACCATGGGGAAGTGATCAAATATGGGGCATCAGAGTTCCTGTCAGAGTCAGTCCCCACTCTCCACATAACTGTGGAGAATGTCCTATCTATTGATTAGATCTGAGTAGGGGTTCAATGTTTACTGCATGTATTGTCCTTGCTTGGTGCAGTAGTTTGAGCAGAACCCTGTGGGTCCAGATCCGCCCATCACACCACCATTACCCTAGCAAATCTTGCAGGAGGTACACCATTGTAGACAAAGTTTTTGTGGCTGGCTTGGTGTTTACATTTCTCTTTTGATACCATGCAGAGTACCTTCCTATACCAAGATAATGGGACATATGGGTTAAGGTTCTATGTAGGCACTGGCTCTATATCTCCATCTTCAATGAGATGGGTAGATCTTGTTTTCAGCAATGGTTTCCTGCTGTCAGTTTGTAGAGAGCAACCTACATTCTTGTCAACAGCCTATGTTGTTTGAGGGTGCTTGTGCATCCTCTTTGGACAGCAACTCTATTAGATGTAACCCAATTCTGCAACTGGAAGTTTTGTTTAGTGACAAGAGATGGCCAGTTGAGAATGTGTCTCCTATCGTATATGTATACATTTAGAAAGTTTCTACTATATTGTTTCCATACTACCCCTCAAATGCCCCTTAATATTAGCTGTCTCTCCCTGTATTTCTGTCCACAACCCCTTCCTCCATCCTCTCCCCACTTAATTCTCCCATTCCAGCCTTGTAGCAAATCCATCCATAACTATTTATTCTATGTCCCATTCCTAATGAAATATATTTATTCTCTCTAGTTTCTTACTTTGTACCTACCCTCTGTGGTTTTATTGTTTATAGCTTGCTTATCATTGACTTCATAGCTAGTTTTCACCATATCAGAGAATACATACCATATTTGTCTTTCTGAGTCTGGAATACTTCATTCAAGACACTTTATTTTTTTCTAGTTCCATCTACTAGCCTGAAAATTTCATGATGTATTTTTTAAAAAATGTTTTACTTGTTATAGTTATTCACATTACATTTCAATTGTTATCCCCTCACTCTTATCTTCCTGTTTTCACCCTTACTCCCTCATCTGCCCTATTCCCCTCCCCTAGGCCTCTATTATGGGGTCCCCCTCCTGGACTCTGACCACAGCCTATCAGGTATCAGAATAGCCTGCATCCCTTTCCTCTCTGTGCCCAAAAGGCCATCCTACCAAAGGGCAGTGATCAAATCATGGGCACCAGAGTTCATGTCAGGGGCAATTCCCACACCTCTCCTCCTCCCTCGCCCACATGGAGAATAAGCTGTCCATTGGCTACATCTGAACAGAGGTTCTGGGTCCTCTGCATACCTTGTCCTTGGTTGGTGCATCAGTTTGTGTATGCCCTCCTGTGGAGCTCTCAACCCTTCTAGTTCCTTCCATCCTCCAACTCTTCTATACAACTGTTAATTCTATGCCCAGAGTCAAGCTTTGAGTCTTTTTTTTTTTTTATAGCACCTCAGTAATAGTCTGTTGTGTAAATATAACACATTTTATTTATGCATTCTTTTGTTCTGTTTCACTTTTCTTTCAGTTAGAAGCATGTTGGTATTTTCTGCAAACTTGAGATGTATCTGTACTGAATGTATGCATTTTCTCATTGCTATTTCTCCAACACTCTACTTACATAGATAATATTGACATTATTTTGCTAATTAAGAATGTAAAAGAAGAAAATGTGACACATCTGTATGAAAATGTCAAAATCACTTTCCATGTTAATATGTATGAAGATATACATAGATTGTCAGTTTTCGTTCATTTTGGACAAGAAGCTGAATCTAGACTCTCTTAATAAATGCTGGCAAGAGCCATAAGTACTCTGCTATTTCCTATTGGGCCTTTTACTGAAATGATCTGAAACTGGGTCTTCTAGTGGCAAAAAAAATCTGTATGAAAACAATAAATGAGTAAGTGGGATTTCCTTAGTGTCTACCTAGTCCATCATATTTTAAATTTTTATAAGAATATACATTTGGGTATAATGCTATATGGAATGAGTAGGTTGTATATATGTATTTTGGGATATATTTGCATATACATACATGCATGTCACAATCATTAATAAAGAAGCCATGTATTTGAAGAATAGCAACGTGTGATATATGGGGGATTTAGAGAAGAGATAGAGAAGGAAGGTTTTATGTAATTATGTTATAATCTGAAAAAAAAATATATGCCCACTGAAAGCCAAGTCATGAAAGTATTTGTTACTTAAAATAAGAAAATACTCTCATATGTGCTGTTTATTAGACCTATACCTACTGATCAGAACTAGGTATCTTCTATTATTTCTCTCCTGTAATGTACTTAGATTAAATTTTGTATGTCAGGAAATGGCAAGTATCTTTTTAGTTTAGGTTGTGTGGACATGCACATGTGTACGCTTGTGCATGTGCTTGTGTGTGTGTGTGTGTGTGTGTGTTGTGAATATTCAAGAATGTATGTGTATGTTTCAATGAGCATGTATAGAAGTCAAAGGAAGATATCAGGTGTCCTATTCTATAATCCTCTTCCTTATTTATTTGGTATAGAACTTCTCACTGAACTCCAAAGATTCTCTGGTCCCCATCCAGACCACCAACTTAAATTAAGTTGACTTTTGTAGTAGTTATTTTTTGATTGCTGTGATGAAATACCATGACCAAGACATCTTGGAAAAAAAAAAAACAAATAAAAACTCAGTTTACTTTCTTTCTTTGTATTGTTTATAAAACATCAAAATAATATAGCATAGACAATAGTGTCCAGAGGTAAGTCCATTATCATCTTATTAGGGACCATGGCAGCAGGCAGGCAGGCGTGGCACCTGGCAATGGAGAATCTACATCTTGAGACACAACTGCAAACCAGAAAGAGTTAGAGAGGAGGAGAGAGGGGAAGAGTGGGGGAGAGAGAGACAGAGATACAGAGACACAAAGAGAGGGCAACTGGGAATGGTGTGGGCTTTTGAAACTTCCCCACCACTCTGAGGGTGGTAATACACTCTCAGTAGCACACCCCCTCCAACAAAGCCACACCTACTAGTCCTTCTCAAATAGTTCTACCAACTGAGGCCTGTGTATTCAAATATATAAGCCTATGAGGGCCATTCTCATCCAAATTACCAGAAGTTGTCAAGCACAGAGGACCACACCAAGCTGTTTACATGGATTATTTGAATTGAATCCAGGTCTTACTGCTTGTGTAGCATATGCTTTGCTCACTAAATCATATTTTCATCCTCTTTAGTTCTGTTTGATTTAAAAATAAAAATTAAATTTAATAATAGCTTTCTGTATGTTAAAATTGTAATATTTAGCATATATAGATGGGTATATATATGAGAAATGTCCTCAGCATGTTTCATTTTGTCATTTGCGAATATATTAACATTGCTAGGCAAACTTGAAGAGATTTTATACTCAACAATTTAAAGCTTTAAATTGTCTCAGTCTTAGTACACAATGTCTAAAAAGACCTATCAAGTTATGGGAATTTTGGGAGACATAAGGAATTAGAAAAAAGGGACAGAAGTGGGGCCACTCTTTATGCTGCATACTGAGGACTGTGCCAAAAAGAAGTGCTAAAATTCTGATTTCTAAACAGAGATACATTTAACAATATTATTTTATTATTGAAGCTTACATTGAAATTCATATAAAATGTTTTCTTTATCAAGTGCTTTCATTCACTATTTGAAAACTATTTCTTGACAATAAATTTATTTAATATGATATAAAAGGCCATTGTTTTTAATAAAAGACACATGCAAAATATTTTAAATTCTTCAAGGTAATATATATTTCAAATGATAAAATATGTTATTTTATTAACTTAAATATACTTTATTTACAGGAAGTACCATAACATAAAAAATTGTTTGTTTTTAATAGTTAACAAATGGATCAGTTTATATTTTTACACAATAGCCCGTCTTCTCTAAATGTGTCTTATGTTGATCTCAGGCATAGCCATTGAACTCACTTTGGTATTGAGGCATTTATGCTGTGTTTATTCAAAGTTAAAATCTAACCTTTCTCTGTTTACTAAACATTTTAAACACTGATTCAATAATACCTCTTCATGTTTGCTTCGTGTTTGAATGCTGTTTGTCATTTATAAACTTGATTCCTTTTATTTTTTGACAAGGTTTTTGACTGACCTACGGAAGACTCTGATATGCCAGTTCTTCATTTCTCATTAATTTCAGTAAATTATGATCCTAAATACTATATTGAAATAATTTACTAGAGACAAATATTTCAGAGAAGGAACTGCCCCCTTGCTCTTTTGTCCTATTTTTATTTCTTGTGTTTCTTTGATGCCATGCACCAGAGCTGAATTTCTGAGAGCCAGACACAAAATGAGAATGACATGTTGAACACATGGATATCAAGAATGTGGTTACCTTAGCAACAGGAAGCATATAAAAGCCCTTAGAACATCCATTCCTACCCCAGGGACGTTTCAGAGTTTCAGATACTATAAATACCTATGAATATGATGCCTATAAGAAGTAGTACAAATATTAAAGTATTATAATATAAAACTGACCCTAGTTTTTCCTCACAGGACTAAGTAAGCAATTCATAAATCATTTCCTTCCTGAGAATGGGCTGGTAGTGATTTAAGACAAAGACAGGGTAACAATTTTGGAACTTGTATTCTGTAAAGCAGGGTTTGCCTTGAGTTTCATGTAGCTACATGCCTCTTCTGAATTGCAGTTCTTATTTATATGTTTCAGGTTTATTACATTAAAATGAAATTGTAATTTATTTATCGAATGTTAAAATTCCCCAAGGTTGAGGATGAATACAGAACTGAAATAGTGAGGAGTTTCAACAGAGGCCAGACTACTAACAACAGAGTGAATTGTTTGCTTTTTTGAGTAGATGGATGGTGAGAATATTATCTGTATTATAGAGACAATCTGTCTGAAATTTGCCTGATAACTTTATAAGAAAATGCTATATTCACCAATACTAGCAAAAAATCCATCCCTGTTAATGTTTTAAAATTAATGACAACAGCAAAAAATTACCTTAGGTCTAGTGTATTCCCAGGTTAATTTGCTGTTGCTTTCCTTGCTGATAGTTGGTCATCCTGCTGCACAGGATTTCCTCTAAGATGAAAGCCACATGTATTACATTACTGTAGCTTCAATCCAACACTATGTCGTATACATAGAAATGTCTCTTGTATAGTAACTCAACCACAACTGCCCTATATTAAAATATTTATTTATTAAAATAAAAAAGTATCTTTTCTTTATAAAAACATATTTTCCCTGAATTTTCTAAAGGGGTAGAATGTTTGCTTTCTCAAATTCCTTTCATTATATACAATACCATCTCTGTAAAAAAAAAATCTCAGCGATCAATAAACTAGGATCTCATGCTTTCTGCTTCCCATCCGACAAACAAGTCCACTATTTCATTCAGAGCCTAAAACACATAGTCACTGTCTATTCACCTAAATGTTTTGAGTTTGAGCCTATAGAATCTAAATCATCTTAAAGCAAAATGCCTCAGACTTATTATCTGAACTCACTTCAGAAATTCTTTCACTGACTTATGATTTACTGCTGTGTTATGCTATTAGGATTTATGGAAGATCGATATAAAAATCACCTACTTGAAATATAGTTTCTTTACAAAACTTAGTTTGAATATTCTAGGCTCTTTGATACACAAAATTGTAAAAGTAGATTTTTAAAAATCTAGTTTTAGAAGCTTTTAT